>NC_091164.1:37351437-37406437 GCF_040958095.1 Procambarus clarkii
TCCAGGATTGGTCTTACATATGTGGTATAGAAGGTTCTGAATGATTCCTTACACAGGTTCCTGAAGGCTGTTCTGATGTTAGCCAGTCTCGCATAATCACACACTCACGTGTGTGTGTGTGTGTGTGTGTGTGTGTGTGTGTGTGTGTGTGTGTGTGTGTGTGTGTGTGTGTAAAATATACACTGAGGACAGGCAGCTTGTGCATGTCTATTCGTTAGGTGTATATCGAGGTCCACCTCCAAGGTCGAACTACTGACCTCCACATTCACCCTGGGCACAAGTAGTCTCGAACCACTAACCCCAGGAGCAGGAGACAGTAGTTCTATTAACTATTTTACCTACAGCATAAAGAAGAATTCCAGAAACAAGAAATGGCAGTTGTTAACTGCTTCTGGAATCCTTCCTCGAATGTAGATGTTGCAAGGTTCTTTGATTATGTAAGTTAGCAATAAAGAACTAGATTCAAATTAAATGTGTGCTATAAAATATGTGTATGTGACATATATTCATATAAGCACAGACGTTGCGGTATTCAGAGTAAGGACAGTTTTTCCTCAGACCCATGCTCACAGTTCCTAGAAACCAGGACAATTTAGTAATCATGCGAAACTGCGGCATCTCTTACCGAGTCCATTTTGAACAAATGGTAGTGAACAAAAATATCGAGTACATACAAGCAAAATATATATTCAGGCATTAAGTGTGCAACTTCATCATAGTGAATAATAATAATGGTTCTGTCAACTATGGGTTTCACAATAAACTAAAGGTAACAGGATGAGCATGAGTTGCACAAACTATTGGTAACAGGATGGGTATGGGTTGCACAATAAATTACTGCGCTAGGATGAGTGTGTGTGTGTATATTATAAATAAATATATATATATATATATATATATATATATATATATATATATATATATATATATATATATATATATATATATATATATATATATATATATATATATATATATATGTCGTACCTAGTAGCCAGAACGTACTTCTCAGCCAACTATGCAAGGCCCGATTTGCTTGATAAGCCAAGTTTTACGAAATAATATATTTTCTCTAATTTCTTTCTTATGAAATGATAAAGCTACTTATTTCATTATGTATGAGGTCAATTTTTTTTTATTGGAGTTAAAATTAACGTAGATATATGACCGAACCTAACCAACCGTACCTAACCTAACCTATCTTTATACGTTAGGTTAGGTTAGGTAGCCGAAAAAGTTAGGTTAGGTTAGGTTAGGTAGGTTAAGTAGTCGAAAAAAACATTAATTCATGAAAACTTGGCTAATTAGGCAAATCGGGCCTTGCATAGTAGGCCGAGAAGTGCGTTCTGGCTATTAGGTACGACATATATATATATATATATATATATATATATATATATATATATATATATATATATATATATATATATATATATATATATATATATATATATATGTCGTACCTAGTAGCCAGAACGCACTTCTCAGCCTACTATGCAAGGCCTGATTTGCCTAATAAGCCAAGTTTTCCTGAATTAATATATTTTCTCTATTTTTTTTTCTTATGAAATGATAAACCTACCCATTTCATTATGTATGAGGTAAAAAATTTTTTATTGGAGTTAAAATTAACGTAGATATATGACCAAACCTAACCAACCCTACCTAACCTAACCTAACCTATCTCTATAGGTTAGGTTCGGTTAGGTAGCCGAAAAAGTTAGGTTAGGTTAGGTTAGGTAGGTTAGGTAGTCGAAAAAACATTAATTCATGAAAACTTGGCTTATTAGGCAAATCGGGCCATGTATAGTAGGCTGAGAAGTGCGTTCTGGCTACTAGGTACGACATATATATATATATATATATATATATATATATATATATATATATATATATATATATATATATATATATATATATATATGTCGTACCTAGTAGCCAGAACTCACTTCTCAGCCTAGTATGCATGGCCCGATTTGCCTAACAAGCCAAGTTTTCCTGAATTAATATATTTTCTCTAAATTTTTTCTTATGAAATGATAAAGCTACCCATTTCATAATGTATGAGGTCAATTTTTGTTCATTGAGTTAAAATTAACGTAGATATATGACCGAACCTAACCAACCCTACCTAACCTAACCTAACCTATCTCTATAGGTTAGGTTGGGTTAAGTAGCCGAAAAAGCTAGGTTAGGTTAGGTTAGGTAGGTTAGGTAGTCGAAAAACAATTAATTCATGAAAACTTGGCTTATTAGGCAAATCGGGCCTTGCATAGTAGGCTGAGAAGTGAGTTCTGGCTACTAGGTACGACATATATATATATATATATATATATATATATATATATATTTTTTTTTTTAATTTTATATATATATATATATATATATATATATATATATATATATATATATATATATATATATATATATATATATATATATATATATATATATATATATATATATATATATATATATAATTAGGAAGTAATGTTTATTTGGGTAAGTTGTCAGCTTATAAGAACTAATAGCTAGTGCGGCTTGTTTGATTTGATTGTTGCCGCCGAAGGAGGCTAGTTTATTGTGCACCCCATACTCATCCTGTGAGCGGTAGCGCAAAAGCATTACAGAGGGCACAAAAAGTCTTTATCAGATCTCATCTTAGATTATTACATAAACAATTTCTTCAATCCTTCACACCTTATAGATACAATGTCAGCTAGTTACAGAGAAAGTGCTATTACAAGAGCTACATATTTACAGTAAGTCATCATACATTAATAGTAGGTCTTGTCGTTAATACATAATAGTTATTATGTATTAACCAATGGGGATATTACAGAGTCATAGGGGAGCTTCTGTTTATTATTAATCCTCACAATACACTACTTGTTTCCAATGGGGATATTACAGAGTCATAGGGGAGCTTCTGTTTATTATTAATCCTCACAATACACTACTTGTTTCTGAATCTCATATGTCGTTCATCTACTGGAAGCAAAAAGTGGGTACAGTGCAAGGATTTCAGGTAATTTATCCATAGTAATAAGATAGGTTGCCATATCATACAGAGTGAGCTTAGATTTATCTCTAAAAGGCTCAATTTTACAACAATCCAAGATATAGTGTTCGAGTGTACTCACCTAATTGTACTCACCTAATTGTGCTTGCGGGGGTTGAGCTCTGGCTCTTTGGTCCCGCCTCATGTGTGTCCCTGCCTATGTCCACACACTTTACACTTTACTTCATCTAGATCCCTATACAAGCCGAACTGCCAGAGATACTTGTAACCAAGTCTTATACGAGCTGTGACAACATCTGTTAGTCTACTGACTTTGTTACTTGCCCCATACACATGTTTTATTTCACACATTTCATTGTGATGAACGATGGACCTGCTAGTTCCAGTTTGCACTGTTCTTCTTTCTTCAAATCCATCCAGGAGTTCTCGTCTAATGACACTTTTAAGGGACCTATTTGATAACTCAAGATTCCATTCAATACTGTCTTTATTTACTGCAGCCTTAGCAAGGGCGTCAACTTTTTCATGTTCCTGCATGCCAATGTGAGAAGGAATCCACAACATTTTTATATTTACCCTCTTGCTAAGTATTCTTATATATCTACGTCTAGCTTCCAAGACAAGCACGTTATTACTTGATTGCAAACTGTTTATTGCTCGTAGTGAGGATAGGAAGTCAGAAATAATTAAGCTGTCTACTTCAGTGTTGTCAATAATTTCGAGTGCTACCAGTATCGCTACCAACTCGGCTTGCATTGTGGACGCCCAGTTACTAATTCGGATATTTCTTTGAATTGTGCTGCCATCGGGCTGATGAGCAATAACAGCACTTCCTGCCCTCCCTGTAGCTGTATTGAGTGATCCGTCAGTGTATATGGTCTGTGCAATGTTGTTTTCAGCTTGTATATTGTGAATGTGTTCTATGGTGCTTAATTTAGCAGCAAGCTGAGCATGAGGGTTGCTTGTGATTAGTTTCTTGGTGGGGTATGCAGGGGTCAGGATGTCAAAAGGTACTATCTACCAGGGTGGAAGGAAGTGCTGTACTCTTTCATCTGTATATACATCGTGCAGTCCCATCATTTTAATATGAGTGGCAGTTCTTTGAATCCATTTAGACTCGCTAGTTCCATTTCGTATGTGTTCTAACAGTGCAACTGACACAATGTTGTTTTTGTTATCACGCAGCAGCTTTAGTCCCATCATAAGAATAATTTCAAATATTCTATCTCTAATGCTAAGTATATTTAATTCTTTCCGCATGTTGAGAACTTTGGTAGTTATAGGACAGCCAAGTATAATTCTGAGTGCTTCATTTTGCATTTTTTCCAGTCTATCAATACTTTTGCCATTCTGCAGGACCAAAGCTGGTGCATGATAGTCTATCAGAGACCTTATATACGCTAAATACATCATTCTTGCTATTCTAATATTAACACCATATTTCGGGCTGTACCCCACTACAGTTCTGAGAGCCTTGAGTCTGTCTCTACATTGTTGATGTAACTTATTGACTGCAGTTGAGGTACAAGGGACAGAGACACCAAGGTATTTGAAAGAAGAGACATAGTCTATTGGTATGTTGTCTATCTTAAGTTTTCGTGGTCCACTTTTGCGGTTGCCAATTTGTCTGTTAAATACCTTAGTTTTAGCAGCGTTGATTACAAGACCAAGGCTCTCACAAGCTGTATGTATACAATTTAAGACTGTTTGCATTTCGCGGTGGGTTTTAGTATGCACAAGGATGTCATCTGCATAGCTGATAGTGATGTTTGCCGGACTAGTTGGGATTGATTTTAGTAAAGCATTAATTAGAACATTAAACAAGGTAGGACTAAGTACTCTTCCATGTGGGGTGCCTAGTTGCATTACTTTAGTTTCACTCTTGTAGCCTTGGAACAGCGCAGAGGACTTCCGGTTGGTAAGATAGCCTCGTATCCACTGTAATAAATGTCCCCCTATATCCATTCTCGCTAATTCATACATAATCACTTCCCTATTAGCAATATCAAAGGCATTTTTTAAATCAAGAAATGTTGTGTACTTGTGCCTTTTATCTCCATGAACAGTAAGAAAGGTTGTGATACAGTTGTGTACACTTTTACCATGTGTGAAACCATTGATATCAGGTGACATGTGCTCTTTAACTCTATACAATAATCTATTAAGCACCATTCTCTCAAAGGTTTTGCACATGCAACTGGTCAGTGAGATGGGACGGAAAGCATCAGGTTGGCCAGGCTTTGGTACAGGTACCGTAAGACTGGTGGTCCATGATACAGGCAACTGCCCAGAGACATAGCTGGCATTAAACAATTCTAATAATGGGTTACCGGGTATACGATGTAGGAGTCTTAGAATATCATAGGTGATACCGTCCTCACCAGGAGCAGTGCTACTGCCCCTGGAGAGGGCTGCATCCAATTCATAATCTGTATATGGAACATCACATTCATCATGTTGCTTGCTCAACATGAAATTTATGAGAGAATTTCTGTCTGTGAACCTCGCCTGCAATTTCTCCCTAGTGCTAGCTGGTAACATTCCAAGGCTGGAAACCTGAGCCCATTTTGCAATTAACTGATTGGCTTTCTGTAGCGGGTTTGGGTGTGAAACTTGTCTACTATTTTTACCAATAATTTGGTTTATGCCTTTCCAGGATTTGCCCAGGGGAGTATGCAGGTTAAGTCCACTAACAAAACCCTCCCATTCATTTTGTCTCAGTTCAGTCATTCTCTCCCTTGCCGCTGCAAGCGCGGCCTGAAATAGTTTTAACATTTGAGGAGTTCTAAGGCTCTTATATGCTTTACCTGTCTGTCTAGCAATTGATTTAAGCTCTTTCAGTTTAGCATCATCATAGTACTGGTTGTGTCTGACCTGTTTACCAGTACTTCTTTTTGTTTGGCGTGACTCACTATTTTTGATGGCCTCATAGGTATATGGGTACATCCGGTCTCTTACCCTCGACCGCGTCGGTACCTTTATGGTCAGGAAGCCACGGATATTTACAATGGGGCTCGGTCAGTCAATATGATTCCTTTGAAATCACTCAACTTATGTATTCTGTTCTCGTATTGACAATTTGAATGATATCAAGAATATTTTGAATATCTGCTGACATAGATGGTGCTGTAGTTGATTGTTGTTCATGACCTGTCCAGTGGGTCGAGACTGGTCTCATTAGCATCTCTCAGATTCGTGGGAAGAAATTCTTGCTGCAAGAATGTGTGTTCTCAGAGCTAACTAGGGTAACTAAAATACTCATTTCCTAAATAAATACTTTAATTGTAAATATTTGAAAATATATTGTATGTTTCCGAATTTCTGACGATATAAAACATATTGTGGTTTATAATTAAGTTCTTAATAGTGATCCTATCCTGCATCATAATTTACATAATATCTACTTCTGTTTTGTGTATTAAAATGACTACTTTTTATGTTAATTTATTTCTGTAAATGATGATGATGATAAAGTTCAATAAATGTAAGTAAGAACATAAGAATGAAGGTAACTACAAAAGACTTATTGGCCCATACGAGGCAGCTCCTCGTATGGAGCTGCCTTTGATAAGTAATTACCAAAGAAGGCACCAAGCCGGGAAGGCTGTGTAGCACAATCAAATAAGTCTACTGCTCCTGAAGAGGACGGTATTACTTACAGTTTACTGAGATTAGTCACACAAGTACCAGGTAATCCACTTTTAGTGTTGTACAGAATGAGTTTAAGTGAAGGAGTATTACCTGATGATTGGACAGTGTCATTGTTCCCATCCCCAAAGCACACTCAGATAATTATAGACCCATATCTCTAACATAATTTTGTCTATTAGCACAGTTTTCGGCGTGAATGCATTTTGGTTCTACAAGGAAGCCAACTCCATCAAAATATTAAATATGTACCCAACTCAATTAACGATTAATCAACCAATTACTCCATGGGATAACTTGGATCTAGCAGTTGATTTTGTAAATGCACCCAAGAAAGATAATGTACACTCTACATTATTAAAACAGTTAACACTGTGAAGCATCACTGAAAGTACTCAGAGTATGGGTAACGATGTGTTTCAGTGCTATACCGACGGTTCTGTAGAAGAAGGTGGACGATGTACCGGATGTGCATGTAATATATTTGAACAATCTTCTCGTACTTACATGAATGAAGCGCTATGCTGAACTGTGTAATTACTATTTGAGTACTGGAACACTTGATGATATATTGAACTTGTACCCTAGATTGACGATGTAACGTATCAATTATACAATGAATGTATGTGATGTAACTCTATAACCTGAGCTTGTGAAAGCACCTTAATCACCTTCAGTGATTAAGTGCTTAATTGCACACTAGTTTCTCTATCAGTTATCTCACCTTGTCAGAGTAAAAGAGACAAATATATGTGTATGTATGTGTGTATATATGTATGTATATATATGTATATGTACGCATACGTCTGTGTGTGTATATGTATGTGTATAAAGTATATGTGGAAGCTGGTCAGAATTCAATTTCACCTTTGTAAATGCACGTTAATGACACTATGTAAAAGACACATCGAACACTTTATGTAGGGCATACGTAAATCTGTGTATTTATGTATTTACGTATGTAGCTTAGCCTAGCATTTTAAAAACACTACAATCACCTTATGTGGTTGATTGTTCAATAAATCCCTGAACTATATGTTTAACAAATCTCTAACCCTATCAATGGAGTTAGTTTAGTTCTTATATTATGCACCCTATACCCATCTTGTGGGCGGTAGTGGAAAGGGTTTGAGTCCATGGCGGACTGAAGAAAATGTATATATGCTGGTTAGCATTGTTAATGTGTGGCCACGTCTGTGGTAGAAAATAATAAAAAAAATCAAATAAAGGTATTATTGAAACTTTATAGGAAAACATTAAATCCTAAATATATCTTTAATATTATACTTGAAATATTGTATACTTTGCTCTCTCCATCGTACTTCTGCACCTGCTGGCAAGTGGTTCGGTGCAGTGTGCAGGTGATGTTCATTACTGGGTGAGCTGGCAGGTGGTGGTCACCTGCCAGCTCACCCAACGAAAATTTGTTTTTTAATACACTTACACTTTTATTGGGTCTTTCCTTCACCTTCATTCAAGCACTAGGGTATTACAGTAAGTGTTTTAATTATAATATTTATTAACGTTATTATTTTTAATTTTTATTATTATTAGTATTATTATTAACAGGAGAGGATCGAGTGTGTGTGTGTGGGGGGGGGGGGGGGTATAATGGTACACATGTCCACATCCCAATGCCCGCCCTTCCAGGACTGGGGGTGCGGGGGTGTACAATAAACTATACCCACATCCGGCGGCAGCTTGTCGAAGGCGGAAGTATAGCCTAGAGAATTTGTCATGATAATTAGTGATGACTCTTATTTTGATTATGGGTCCGTAATCCAGTTAAGCTTTTATTCTTAATTTATATTACAATGCTGGTAAAATACACTTCTTGATGATGAGTATGGAGTACAAATGAACTCATTGTGTACCCAAGTTCAAGTTCAAGTATGTTTATTGAGATAAGCAATAAATACATCTCAAAGGGATAGAGTAGCTTAGGCTATTTCAACCCCCCTCTAATTCAAGTCCCTCAAGGGGCGCACAAATACTGTGACTACAAATAGACAAATAACATTACAAGAATCCAAACAAGAATTGTGTACCCTATACTCACAGGATGAATATAGGGTACACAATAAATTACCACTCACATCATGGGTATGTTTTGCACAAGAAACTATCGCGCAGAGGATGAATATGGAGAGCAAAGTAAACAAAGATTCACACGATGAGAAAGGGTTGCGCAATGTCCTATGACTCACAGAATGAGTATTAGCTGCACAATAAACTACAGGTCACAGGATAAGTATGGGTTGCACAATAAATTACAGGTCACAGGATGGGTATGGGCTGCACAAACTACCGGTAACAGGATGAGTATGGGATGCACAATAAATTACGGGTCACAGGATGAGTATGGGTTGCACAAACTACTGGTAACAAGATGAGTATGGGATGCACAATAAATTACCGCACAGAGAATGAGTATAGGGTGCACAAACTGGTTGGGTAAATGGAAATGGTTGGGTACATTTCCTTTCACCTAATGCGACTATTCATGTGTCCGGACACCGGCGATTGTGTGGTATTGGCTATTTATTTAACCATAACTTTCCATTCATTTAATAATTATATTAAGATATGTTTTCCTTGAAATGTAGCTACATTATCGTCTACATGGCTTTATTCTGACATAAAGACCTATGGCGTTACTTTGCATATATGCAAAGTAATTATAAAATTGATTGGCTTGTGTGGAGGCCTTCACACTCCCTGAGCGAGCCATCAAGTAACTCTGAAATAATCTAATTTCATAACGAAATTAGACGTAAATATGTGAGAGGTGACGCCATAGGAAGTCGACGGTCCAAGCGACAATTGTGTGGAGCGACTTATCCAAGATATATGGTCGCCAGGAGAGTGTTTGCTGCCATATCAGCCTCCTGTACACAGTGATCCAGTCCTTTTCGTTCATTGAACACCGAACCCTACACGCCCTCTGATATATTGCTTAATTAACAAATATTCACAAATAAAGATTATATTTGTATATGTTATCAGAAAGGCAGATATAAAATAGTTTTTGTGAATCCATCACAGAGATTATACCTTATTAGAGAGGAAAAATATTCATACTTTAAACAAGGCTTCATGGCCGACGCTCTCCTTACCGATATGGGAACTATGACCTTCCGAAGATCAATGTTAATTTAATCTAGATATTGTAATAAACGAAGTTTTCCTTGTCATCATAAAGACATAAATATAAGCTGCATGTTAATACTTTGGCATAAATATAACTGAATTGAAAGTTAAGATATATGCCTTTTTATAGTTACTTGATGGCTCACTCAGGGAGTGTGAAGGCCTCCACACAAGCCAATCAATTTTATAACTACTTTGCATATATGCAAAGTAACGCCATAGGTCTTTATGTCAGAATAAAGCCATGTAGACGATAATGTAACTACATTTCAAGGAAAACATATCTTAATATAATTATTAAATGAATGGAAAGTTATGGTTAAATAAATAGCCAATACCACACAATCGCCGGTGTCCGGACACATGAATAGTCGCATTAGATGAAAGGAAATGTACCCAACCATTTCCATTTACCCAACCAGTTTGTGCACCCTATACTCATCCTCTGTGCGGTAATTTTTTGTGCACCCCATACTCATCTTGTTACCAGTAGTTTGTGCAACCCATACTCATCCTGTGACCCGTAATTTATTGTGCATCCCATACTCATCCTGTTACTGGTAGTTTGTGCAGCCCATACCCATCCTGTGATCTGTAATTTATTGTGCAACCCATACTTATCCTGTGACCTGTAGTTTATTGTGCAGCTAATACTCATTCTGTGAGTCATAGGACATTGCGCAACCCTTTCTCATCGTGTGAATCTTTGTTTACTTTGCTCTCCATATTCATCCTCTGCGCGATAGTTTCTTGTGCAACCCATACCCATGATGTGAGTGGTAGTTTATTGTGTACCCTATATTCATCCTGTGAGTATAGGGTACACAATTCTTATTTGGATTCTTGTAATGTTATTTGTCTATTTGTAGTCACAGTATTTGTGCGCCCCTTGAGGGACTTGAATTAGAGGGGGGTTGAAATAGCCTAAGCTACTCTATCCCTTTGAGATGTATTTATTGTTTATCTCAATAAACATACTTGAACTTGAACTTGGGTACACAATGAGTTCATTTGTACTCCATACTCATCATCAAGAAGTGTATTTTACCAGCATTGTAATATAAATTAAGAATAAAAGCTTAACTGGATTACGGACCCATAATCAAAATAAGAGTCATCACTAATTATCATGACAAATTGTCTAGGCTACACTTCCGCCTTCGACAAGCTGCCGCCGGATGTGGGTATAGTTTATTGTACACCCCCGCACCCCCAGTCCTGGAAGGGCGGGCATTGGGATGTGGACATGTGTACCATTATACCCCCCCCCCCTCCCCCCCCCCCCCACACACACACACACACTCCTCTCCTGTTAATAATAATACTAATAATAATAAAAATTAAAAATAATAACGTTAATAAATATTATAATTAAAACACTGTAATACCCTAGTGCTTGAATGAAGGTGAAGGAAAGACCCAATAAATGTGTAAGTGTATTAAAAAACAAATTTTCGTTGGGTGAGCTGGCAGGTGAGCACCACCTGCCAGCTCACCCAGTAATGAACATCACCTGCACACTGCACCGAACCACTTGCCAGCAGGTGCAGAAGTACGATGGAGAGAGCAAAGTATACAATATTTCAAGTATAATATTAAAGATATATTTAGGATTTAATGTTTTCCTATAAAGTTTCAATAATACCTTTATTTGATTTTTTGTATTATTTTCTACCACAAACGTGGCCACACATTAACAATGCTAACCAGCATATATACATTTTCTTCTGTCCGCCATGGACTCTAACCCTTTCCACTACCGCCCACAAGATGGGTATGGGGTGCATAATATAAGAACTAAACTAACTAACTCCATGGAGAGGGTTAGAGATTTGTTAAACATATAGTTTAGGGATTTATTGATCAATCAACCACAGAAGGTGATTGTAGTGCTTTTAAAATGCTAGGCTAAGCTACATACGTAAATACATAAATACACAGATTTACGTATGCCCTACATAAAGTGTTCGATGTGTCTTTTACATAGTGTCATTAACGTGCATTTACAAAGGTGAAATGGAATTCTGATCAGCTTCCACATATACTTTATACACATACATATACACACACAGACATATGCGTACATATACATATATATACATACATATATACTCACATACATACACATATATTTGTCTCTTTTACTCTGACAAGGTGAGATAACTGATAGAGAAACTAGTGTGCAATTAAGCACTTAATCACTGAAGGTGATTAAGGTGCTTACACAAGCTCAGGTTATAGAGTTACATCACATACATTCATTGTATAATTGATACGTTACATGGTCAATCTAGGGTACAAGTCCAATATATCATCAAGTGTTCCAGTACTCAAATAGTAATTACACAGTTCAGCATACCTTAGCCCAGGAGGGCGAAAGTCAGTCAGTATGGGACATTCTACAATATAATGTTCAAGGGAGTGCATATTTTCTCTTTCACAAAGTTGACACATTGTGTACTCGACATTTGGGTTTTGAGAAAGCTGCCAGATGCGTCTATATCCCAAGCGTATTCTGGCCACTATAACATCACATTGCTGGGTTCTTGTTCCATTAATCCTGTATGTGAATGTCTCCGCACGATATCTATCATAATATTTAATGCTACAACTTTCAGGTCTTTGTGAATTTGTTAGGTCGGTGAGATTTTCATTAGATGTTTGCTTAAGTATTCTCTTTGTCACTGCTAATGAAACACCCATATCAATTTCTACCACTGGTTTTCTACAGGCTGTCTTTGCAAGCATATCAACAGTGTCATGCCTTGAGATGCCAACATGTGATGGTATCCATAGGAATTTAATTTCAAATCTCTTTTCTTTGGCAGCTAAAATATTCATTCAAATATCACTGACTATTTTCTGGGTGTCACTACAATGTGCGTTCAATACCAGGAGTTCACTCTGCGAATCACAGTATATAAGTCCACTGCCTTTGTCTTTTAAAAATTCCGTGGCAAGGTATATGCCTGCAAGTTCGGTTTGAGTTGTACTTGCCCAATCATTGACGCGCTTCATTGCTGTATGTACGAGAGAAGATTGTTCAAATATATTACATGCGCATCCGGTACATCGTCCACCTTCTTCTACAGAACCGTCGGTATAGCACTGATACACATCGTTACCCGTACCGTGAGTACTCTCAGTGATGCTTTTCAGTTTTAACTGTTTTAATAATGTAGAGTGTACATTATCTTTCTTGGGTGCATTTACAAAATCAACTGCTAGATCCAAGTTATCCCATGGAGTAATTGGTTGATTAATCGTTAATTGAGTTGGGTACATATTTAATATTTTGATGGAGTTGGCTACCTTGTAGAACCAAAATGCATAATCAGATTTCGCTCTTCTAAGGACCTCAGGTGAGTGTAGCATATTAGAAAGTTTAGCTTGAAACTTCTTGTATTGCCGAGATCTACTCAATGCCTTCACGCCGAAAACTGTGCTAATAGACAAAATTATGTTAGAGATATGGGTCTATAATTATCTGAGTGTGCTTTGGGGATGGGAACAATGACACTGTCCAATCATCAGGTAATACTCCTTCACTTAAACTCATTCTGTACAACACTAAAAGTGGATTACCTGGTACTTGTGAGACTAATCTCAGTAAACTGTAAGTAATACCGTCCTCTTCAGGAGCAGTAGACTTATTTTATTGTGCTACACAGCCTTCCCGGCTTGGTGCCTTCTTTGGTAATTACTTATCAAAGGCAGCTCCATACGAGGAGCTGCCTCGTATGGGCCAATAAGTCTTTTGCAGTTACCTTCATTCTTATGTTCTTACTTACATTTATTGAACTTTATCATCATCATCATTTACAGAAATAAATTAACATAAAAAGTAGTCATTTTAATACACAAAACAGAAGTAGATATTATGTAAATTATGATCCAGGATAGGATCACTATTAAGAACCTAATTATAAACCACAATATGTTTTATATCGTCAGAAATTCGGAAGCATACCATATATTTTCAAATATTTACAATTAAAGTATTTATTTAGGAAATAAGTATTTTAGTTACCCTAGTTAGCTCTGAGAACACACATTCTTGCAGCAAGAATTTCTTCCCACTAATCTGAGAGATGCTAATGAGACCAGTCTCGACCCACTGGACAGGTCATGAACAACAATCAACTACAGCATCATCTATGTCAGCAGATATTCAAAATATTCTTGATATCATTCAAATTGTCAATACGAGAACAGAATACATAAGTTGAGTGATGTCAAAGGAATCATATTGAATGACCGAGCCCCATTGTAAATATCCGTGGCTTCCTGACCATAAAGGTACCGACGCGGTCGAGGGTAAGAGACCGGATGTACCCATATACCTATGAGGCCATCAAAAATAGTGAGTCACGCCAAACAAAAAGAAGTACTGGTAAACAGGTCAGACACAACCAGTACTATGATGATGCTAAACTGAAAGAGCTTAAATCAATTGCTAGACAGACAGGTAAAGCATATAAGAGCCTTAGAACTCCTCAAATGTTAAAACTGTTTCAGGCCGCGCTTGCAGCGGCAAGGGAGAGAATGACTGAACTGAGACAAAATGAATGGGAGGGTTTTGTTAGTGGACTTAACCTGCATACTCCCCTGGGCAAAGCCTGGAAAGGCATAAACAAAATTATTGGTAAAAATAGTAGACAAGTTTCACACCCAAACCCGCTACAGAAAGCCAATCAGTTAATTGCAAAATGGGCTCAGGTTTCCAGCCTTGGAATGCTACCAGCTAGCACTGGGGAGAAATTGCAGGCGAGGTCCACAGACAGAAATTCTCTCATAAATTTCATGTTGAGCAAGCAACATGATGAATGTGATGTTCCATATACAGATTATGAATTGGATGCAGCCCTCTCCAGGGGCAGTAGCACTGCTCCTGGTGAGGACGGTATCACCTATGATATTCTAAGACTCCTACATCGTGTACCCGGTAACCCATTATTAGAATTGTTTAATGCCAGCTATGTCACTGGGCAGTTGCCTGTATCATGGACCACCAGTCTTACGGTACCTGTACCAAAGCCTGGCCAACCTGATGCTTTCCGTCCCATCTCACTGACCAGTTGCATGTGCAAAACCTTTGAGAGAATGGTGCTTAATAGATTATTGTATAGAGTTAAAGAGCACATGTCACCTGATATCAATGGTTTCACACATGGTAAAAGTGTACACAACTGTATCACAACCTTTCTTACTGTTCATGGAGATAAAAGGCACAAGTACACAACATTTCTTGATTTAAAAAATGCCTTTGATATTGCTAATAGGGAAGTGATTATGTATGAATTAGCGAGAATGGATATAGGGGGACATTTATTACAGTGGATACGAGGCTATCTTACCAACCGGAAGTCCTCTGCGCTGTTCCAAGGCTACAAGAGTGAAACTAAAGTAATGCAACTAGGCACCCCACATGGAAGAGTACTTAGTCCTACCTTGTTTAATGTTCTAATTAATGCTTTCCTAAAATCAATCCCAACTAGTCCGGCAAACATCACTATCAGCTATGCAGATGACATCCTTGTGTATACTAAAACCCACCGCAAAATGCAAACAGTCTTAAATTGTATACATACAGCTTGTGAGAGCCTTGGTCTTGTAATCAACGCTGCTAAAACTAAGGTATTTAACAGACAAATTGGCAACCGCAAAAGTGGACCACGAAAACTTAAGATAGACAACATACCAATAGACTATGTCTCTTCTTTCAAATACCTTGGTGTCTCTGTCCCTTGTACCTCAACTGCAGTCAATAAGTTACATCAACAATGTAGAGACAGACTCAAGGCTCTCAGAAATGTAGTGGGGTACATCCCGAAATATGGTTTAATATTAGAATAGCAAGAATGATGTATATAGCGTATATAAGGTCTCTGATAGACTATCATGCACCAGCTTTGGTCCTGCAGAATGGCAAAAGTATTGATAGACTGGAAAAAATGCAAAATGAATCACTCAGAATTATACTTGGCTGTCCTATAACTACCAAAGTTCTCAACATGCGGAAAGAATTAAATATACTTAGCATTAGAGATAGAATATTTCAAATTAATCTTATGATGGGACTAAAGCTGCTGCGTGATAACAAAAACAACATTGTGTCAGTTGCACTGTTAGAACACATACGAAATGGAACTAGCGAGTCTAAATGGATTCAAAGAACTGCCACTCATATTAAAATGATGGGACTGCACGATGTATATACAGATGAAAGAGTACAGCCCTTCCTTCCACCCTGGCAGATAGTACCTTTTGACATCCTGACCCCTGCATACCCCACCAAGAAACTAATCACAAGCAACCCTCATGCTCAGCTTGCTGCTAAATTAAGCACCATAGAACACATTCACAATATACAAGCTGAAAACAACATTGCACAGACCATATACACTGACGGATCACTCAATACAGCTACAGGGAGGGCAGGAAGTGCTGTTATTGCTCATCAGCCCGATGGCAGCACAATTCAAAGAAATATCCGAATTAGTAACTGGGCGTCCACAATGCAAGCCGAGTTGGTAGCGATACTGGTAGCACTCGAAATTATTGACAACACTGAAGTAGACAGCTTAATTATTTCTGACTCCCTATCCTCACTACGAGCAATAAACAGTTTGCAATCAAGTAATAACGTGCTTGTCTTGGAAGCTAGACGTAGATATATAAGAATACTTAGCAAGAGGGTAAATATAAAAATGTTGTGGATTCCTTCTCACACTGGCATGCAGGAACATGACAAAGTTGACGCCCTTGCTAAGGCTGCAGTAAATAAAGACAGTATTGAATGAAATCTTGAGTTATCAAATAGGTCCCTTAAAAGTTTCATTAGACGAGAACTCCTGGATGGATTTGAAGAAAGTAGAACAGTGCAAACTGGAACTAGCAGGTCCATCGTTCATCACAATGAAATGTGTGAAATAAAACATGTGTATGGGGCAAGTAACAAAGTCAGTAGACTAACAGATGTTGTCACAGCTCGTATAAGACTTGGCTACAAGTATCTCTGGCAGTTCGGCTTGTATAGGGATCTAGATGAAGTAAAGTGTAAAGTGTGTGGACATAGGCAGGGACACACACTCGAACACTATATCTTGGATTGTTGTAAAATTGAGCCTTTTAGAGATAAATCTAAGCTCACTCTGTATGATATGGCAACCTATCTTATTACTATGGATAAATTACCTGAAATCCTTGCACTGTACCCACATTTTGCTTCCAGTAGATGAACGACATATGAGATTCAGAAACAAGTAGTGTATTGTGAGGATTAATAATAAACAGAAGCTCCCCTATGACTCTGTAATATCCCCATTGGCCAAACTATTATGTATTAACGACAAGACCTACCATTAATGTATGATGACTTACTGTAAATATGTAGCTCTTGTAATAGCACTTTCTCTGTAACTAGCTGACATTGTATCTATAAGGTGTGGAGGATTGAAGAAATTGTTTATGTAATAATCTAAGATGAGGTCTGATAAAGACCTTTTGTGCCCTCTGTAATGCTTTTGCGCTACCGCTCACAGGATGAGTATGGGGTGCACAATAAACTAGCCTCCTTCGGCGGCAACAATCAAATCAAACAAGCCGCACTAGCTATTAGTTCTTATAAGCTGACAACTTACCCAAATAAACATTACTTCCTAATTATATATATATATATATATATATATATATATATATATATATATATATATATATATATATATATATATATATATATATATATATATATATATATATATATATATGTCGTACCTAATAGCCAGAACGCACTTCTCAGCCTACTATTCAAGGCCCGATTTGCCTAATAAGCCAAGTTTTCATGAATTAATGTTTTTTCGTCTACCTAACCTACCTAACCTAACCTAACCTAGCTTTTTTTGGCTACCTAACCTAACCTTACCTATAAATATAGGTTAGGTTAGGTTAGGTAGGGTTGGTTAGGTTCGGTCATATATCTACGTTAATTTTAACTCTAATAAAAAAAAATTGACCTCATACATAGAGAAAAGGGTTGCTTTATCATTTCATAAGAAAAAAATTATAGTAAATATATTAATTCAGGAAAACTTGGCTTATTAGGCAAATCGGGCCTTGAATAGTAGGCTGAGAAGTGAGTTCTGGCTACTAGGTACGACATATATATATATATATATATATATATATATATATATATATATATATATATATATATATGTCGTACCTAGTAGCCAGAACTCACTTCTCAGCCTACTATTCAAGGCCTGATTTGCCTAATAAGCCAAGTTTTCCTGAATTAATATATTTACTATAATTTTTTTCTTATGAAATGATAAAGCAACCCTTTTCTCTATGTATGAGGTCAATTTTTTTTTTATTGGAGTTAAAATTAACGTAGATATATGACCGAACCTAACCAACCCTACCTAACCTAACCTAACCTATATTTATAGGTAAGGTTAGGTTAGGTAACCTAACCTACCTAACCTAACCTAACCTATATTTATAGGTAAGGTTAGGTTAGGTAGCCAAAAAAAGCTAGGTTAGGTTAGGTTAGGTAGGTTAGGTAGACGAAAAAACATTAATTCATGAAAACTTGGCTTATTAGGCAAATCGGGCCTTGAATAGTAGGCTGAGAAGTGCGTTCTGGCTATTAGGTACGACATATATATATATATATATATATATATATATATGTCGTACCTAGTAGCCAGAACTCACTTCTCAGCCTACAATGCAAGGCCCGATTTGCCTAATAAGCCAAGTTTTCATGAATTAATATATTTTCTCTAATTTTTTTCTTATGAAATGATAAAGCAACCCATTTCATTATATAAGAGGTCAATTTTTTTTTATTGGATTTAAAATTAACGTAGATATATGACCAAACCTAACCAACCCTACCTAACCTAACCTAACCTATCTTTATAGTTTAGGTTAGGTTAGGTAGCCGAAAAAGTTAGGTTAGGTTAGGTTAGGTAGTCGAAAAGCAATTAATTCATGAAAACTTGGCTTATTAGGCAAATCGGGCCTTGCATAGTAGGCTGAGAAGTGAGTTCTGGCTACTAGGTACGACATATATATATATATATATATATATATATATATATATATATATATATATATATATATATGTCGTACCTAATAGCCAGAACGCACTTCTCAGCCTACTATTCAAGGCCCGATTTGCCTAATAAGCCAAGTTTTCATGAATTAATGTTTTTTCGTCTACCTAACCTACCTAACCTAACCTAACCTAGCTTTTTTTGGCTACCTAACCTAACCTTACCTATAAATATAGGTTAGGTTAGGTTAGGTAGGGTTGGTTAGGTTCGGTCATATATCTACGTTAATTTTTACTCCAATAAAAAAAAATTGACCTCATACATAGAGAAAAGGGTTGCTTTATCATTTCATAAAAAAAAATTATAGTAAATATATTAATTCATGAAAACTTGGCTTATTAGGCAAATCGGGCCTTGAATAGTAGGCTGAGAAGTGAGTTCTGGCTACTAGGTACGACATATATATATATATATATATATATATATATATATATATATATATATATATATATATATATATATATATATATATATATATATATTAGTATATTTTGGTAGCAGTCTTTCCTGTAGACATATATTATTAAATATGACCGAAAAAGTAAGATTAATAATTCTAACACGAATTTTCTCAATCTTTCGTACATTACGCTTCACTGTTGGAGGTAAATCAAAAATCACTTCTCCAAAATTCATTTTTATTTCTAGTCTGAGGCGACACGGGCGCGTTTCGTAAAACTTATTACATTTTCAAAGACTTCACAAATACACAACTGATTAGAACGTATCTCTGATTTTATATCTACATTTGAGTGAGGTGGGAAGGGTGATGTGGCATTAACACAAGACAGAACAGGAGGGGATATTAATAGGGTATTAAAAGTATCAACACAAGACAGAACAGAAACAATGGGTATTGAATAGAAGTGTTTGTAGAAAGCCTATTGGTCCATATTTCTTGATGCTTCTATATTGGAGCGGAGTCTTGAGGTGGGTAGAATATAGTTGTGCAATAATTGGCTGTTGAATGCTGGTGTTGACTTCTTGATGTGTAGTGCCTCGCAAACGTCAAGCCGCCTGCTATCGCTGTATCTATCGATGATTTCTGTGTTGTTTACTAGGATTTCTCTGGCGATGGTTTGGTTATGGGAAGAGATTATATGTTCCTTAATGGAGCCCTGTTGCTTATGCATCGTTAAACGCCTAGAAAGAGATGTTGTTGTGTTGCCTATATACTGGGCTTTTTGGAGCTTACAGTCCCCAAGTGGGCATTTGAAGGCATAGACGACATTAGTCTCTTTTAAAGCGTTATGTTTTGTGTCTGGAGAGTTTCTCATGAATAGGCTGGCCGTTTTTCTGGTTTTATAGTAAATCGTCAGTTGTATCCTCTGATTTTTGTCTGTAGGGATAACGTTTCTATTAACAATATCTTTCAGGACCCTTTCCTCCGTTTTATGAGCTGTGGAAAAGAAGTTCCTGTAAAATAGTCTAATAGGGAGTATAGGTGTTGTGTTAGTTGTCTCTTCAGAGGTTGCATGGCTTTTCACTTTCCTTCTTATGATGTCTTCGATGAAACCATTGGAGAAGCCGTTATTGACTAGGACCTGCCTTACCCTACAGAGTTCTTCGTCGACTTGCTTCCATTCTGAGCTGTGGCTGAGAGCACGGTCGACGTATGCGTTAACAACACTCCTTTTGTACCTGTCAGGGCAGTCGCTGTTGGCATTTAGGCACATTCCTATGTTTGTTTCCTTAGTGTAGACTGCAGTGTGGAAACCTCCGCCCTTTTCCATGACTGTTACATCTAGAAAAGGCAGCTTCCCATCCTTTTCCGTCTCGTAAGTGAAACGCAGCACGGAACTCTGCTCAAATGCCTCCTTCAGCTTCTGCAGATGTCTGACATCAGGTACCTGTGTAAAAATGTCGTCAACATACCTGCAGTATATGGCCGGTTTCAAGTTCATGTCGACTAAGACTTTTTGCTCGATGGTACCCATGTAGAAGTTTGCATTATATATATATATATATATATATAAATATATATATATATATATATATATATATATATATATATATATATATATATATATATATATATATATATATATATATGTCGTACCTAGTAGCCAGAACTCACTTCTCAGCCTACTATTCAAGGCCCGATTTGCCTAATAAGCCAAGTTTTCCTGAATTAATATATTTACTATAATTTTTTTCTTATGAAATGATAAAGCAACCCTTTTCTCTATGTATGAGGTCATTTTTTTTTTATTGGAGTTAAAATTAACGTAGATATATGACCGAACCTAACCAACCCTACCTAACCTAACCTAACCTATATTTATAGGTAAGGTTAGGTTAGGTAGCCAAAAAAAGATAGGTTAGGTTAGGTTAGGTAGGTTAGGTAGACGAAAAAACATTAATTCATGAAAACTTGGCTTATTAGGCAAATCGGGCCTTGAATAGTAGGCTGAGAAGTGCGTTCTGGCTATTAGGTACGACATATATATATATATATATATATATATATATATGTCGTACCTAGTAGCCAGAACGCACTTCTCAGCCTACTATGCAAGGCCCGATATGCCTAATTAGCCAAGTTTTCATGAATTAATGTTTTTTTCGACTACCTAACCTACCTAACCTAACCTAACCTAACTTTTTCGGCTACCTAATTTAACCTAACGTATACAGATAGGTTAGGTTAGGTAGGGTTGGTTAGGTTCGGTCATATATCTACGTTAATTTTAACTCCAATAAAAAAAAATTGACCTCATACATAATGAAATAGGTAGCTTTATCATTTCATAAGAAAGAAATTAGAGAAAATATATTAATTCGTAAAACTAGGCTTATCAAGCAAATCGGGCCTTGCATAGTTGGCTGAGAAGTACGTTCTGGCTACTAGGTACGACATATATATATATACATATATATATATATATATGTCGTACCTAGTAGCCAGAACGCACTTCTCAGCCTACTATGCAAGGCCCGATTTGCCTAATAAGCCAAGTTTTCCTGAATTAATATATTTTCTCTAATTTTTTTCTTATGAAATGATAAAGCTACCCATTTCATAATGTATGAGGTCAATTTTATTTTAATGGAGTTTAAATTAACGTAGATATATGACCGAACCTAACCAACCCTACCTAACCTAACCTAACCTATCTTTATAGGTTAGGTTAGGTTAGGTAGCAGAAAAAGTTAGGTTAGGTTAGGTTAGGTAGGTTAGGTAGTCGAAAAAACATTAATTCATTAAAACTTTCCTCTATAAGAGGAAAGAATAATGAAAGAAATAATCCGTAAAGGAGTAAAAAGCACTACTCCTAACCAAAACATAAACCTGATAATATTCTACAAAACCAAGAAGACTTCCGAACTCCTTATCAAAAACAGCCCGAAGCCGACGGAGAACCCTCTACAGCAGTCAAGCGTTGTATACATGTACACTTGCCCCCACGAAGGATGTAACCTTCAATGTAAGTACATAGGTATGACGTCGACCAAGCTGACGAGGCGTTTGACATGCCATCTTCAATCTGGTGCCCCTAGGAATCACATGAGACAAGCCCATGACATTACTCTAACAAGAGAAATGTTGAACAAGAATACTTGCATAATAGACAAAACCCAAGATTCAAGAAGATTACAAATTCTTGAGGCAATTCATATAAGAATAGAGCGACCTACCTACACGTGAGGAACACAAATGCGAACAAGCCTGAATGGTCCCCAGGACAATATGCAGCTGAAAACTCACACCCCAGAAGTGACTCGAACCCATACTCCCAGGAGCAACGCAACTGGTATGTACAAGACGCCTTAATCCACTTGACCATCACGACCGGACATAATGAGGTGATAGCCTAAGCTATTTGAACCACCCCACCGCCGGCAGACGCCTTAATTTGTGTTCCTCACGTGTGCCCCAAAGAATGAGGTGATTTGGTAAAATGCTATGCCCAAGATTACTATCCGAGTGCCGGCGGTGGGGTGGTTCAAATAGCTTAGGCTATCACCTCATTATGTCCGGTCGTGATGGTCAAGTGGATTAAGGCGTCTTGTACATACCAGTTGCGTTGCTCCTGGGAGTATGCATGGGTTCGAGTCACTTCTGGGGTGTGAGTTTTCAGTTATATATAAATATATATATATATATATATATATATATATATATATATATATATATATATATATTAGTATATTTTGGTAGCAGTCTTTCCTGTAGACATATTTTATTAAATATGACCGAAAAAGTAAGATTAATAATTCTAACACGAATTTTCTCAATCTTTCGTACATTATGCTTCACTGTTGGAGGTAAATCAAAAATCACTTCTCCAAAATTCATTTTTATTTGAATATAAATTCAAAATAAAAATGAATTTTGGAGAAGTGATTTTTGATTTACCTCCAACAGTGAAGCATAATGTACGAAAGATTGAGAAAATTCGTGTTAGAATTATTAATCTTACTTTTTCGGTCATATTTAATAAAATATATATATATATATATATATATATATATATATATATATATATATATATATATATATATATATATATATATATATATATATATATATATATATATATATATATATATATACACACATATATTTATAATATACACACACACTCATCCTAGCGCAGTAATTTATTGTGCAACCCATACCCATCCTGTTACCAATAGTTTGTGCAACCCATGCTCATCCTGTTACCTTTAGTTTATTGTGAAACCCATAGTTGACAGAACCATTATTATTATTCACTATGATGAAGTTGCACACTTAATGCCTGAATATATATTTTGCTTGTATGTACTCGATATTTTTGTTCACTACCTTTTGTTCAAAATGGACTCGGTAAGAGATGCCGCAGTTTCGCATGATTACTAAATTGTCCTGGTTTCTAGGAACTGTGAGCATGGGTCTGAGGAAAAACTGTCCTTACTCTGAATACCGCAACGTCTGTGCTTATATGAATATATGTCACATACACATATTTTATAGCACACATTTAATTTGTATCTAGTTCTTTATTGTTAACTTACATAATCAAAGAACCTTGCAACATCTACATTCGAGGAAGGATTCCAGAAGCAGTTAACAACTGCCATTTCTTGTTTCTGGAATTCTTCTTTATGCTGTAGGTAAAGTAGTTAATAGAACTACTGTCTCCTGCTCCTGGGGTTAGTGGTTCGAGACTACTTGTGCCCAGGGTGAATGTGGAGGTCAGTAGTTTGACCTTGGAGGTGGACCTCGATATACACCTAACGAATAGACATGCACAAGCTGCCTGTCCTCAGTGTATATTTTACACACACACACACACACACACACACACACACACACACACACACACACACACACACACACACACACACACACACACACACACACGTGAGTGTGTGATTATGCGAGACTGGCTAACATCAGAACAGCCTTCAGGAACCTGTGTAAGGAATCATTCAGAACCTTCTATACCACATATGTAAGACCAATCCTGGAGTATGTGGCCCCAGCATGGAGTCCGTACCTTGTCAAGCACAAGGCGAAGCTTGAAAAAGTTCAGAGATATGGCACTAGGCTAGTCCCAGAACTAAGAGGCATGAGCTACGGAGAAAGGCTGCGAGAAAAGCACCTCACGACACTAGAAGGCAGAAGAGTATGGGAGACATGATCACTACCTACAAAATTCTCAGAGGAATTGACAAGGTAGATAAAGATAAACTGTTTAACACGGGTGGTACGCAAACAAGGGGACACAGGTGGAAACTGAGTACCCAAATGAGCCAGAGGGACGTTAGAAAGAACTTTTTCAGTGTCAAAATAGTTAACAGATGTAATGCATTAGGCAGTAATGTGGTGGAAGCTGACTCCATACACAGTTTCAAATGTAGATATGATAGAGTCCAGTAGGCTCAGGAATCTGTACATCAGTTGATTGACAGTTGAGAGGCGGGACCAAAGAGCCAGAGCTCAACCCCCCAAGCACAATTAGGTGAGTACACACACACACACTCACTCTCTCCCTCTCATAAGGGAGGTGGTGGCCGAGTGGACTGCGCTCTAGACTCGTGGACCTAGGGAGTAAATGTTACTCCTACTGCTATGTAACAAGATTTTGTTGGTACATTTTCATGTAAATTCACAACTCTTCGCGCCGGAAACAAGTCATGAGAGAGCCACACAATAATTTTCGGATCTAACCTTCATTCTTTCTCAATGTGTTGTATACAATGAAATGATTATACATTGCTCTGTTGTGAACATTGTATACAGTACCTCAAGATATACATCCCACAACAGTTAACTAGCTCCCAGATACCTAATTAATTCCCTACGCTCTGTAAATGTTAATGTGATGTCACCGAGCAGTAAATAGGTACCTGGAAATTAAACAGTTGCTATGGGTTGCTTCCTGGTGTGTGTGTATTCACCTATTTGTACTCACCTATTTGTGCTTGCGGGGGATGAGCTTTGGCTCTTTGGTCCCGCCTCTCAACTGTCAATCAACTGGTGTACAGATTCCTGAGCCTACTGGGCTCTATCACATCTACGTTTAAAACTGTGTATGGAGTTAGCCTCCACCACATCACTGCCTAATGCATTCCATCCGTTAACTACTCTGACACTGAAAAAGTTGCTTTTAACGTCTCTGTGGCTCTTGTGGGTACTCAGTTTCCACCTGTGTCCCCTTGTTCGCGTCCCACCAGTGTTGAATAGTTTATCCTTGTTTACCCGGTCGATTGTTTGTGTGTGTGTGTGTGTGTGTGTGTGTGTGTGTGTGTGTGTGTGTGTGTGTGTGTGTGTGTGTGTGTGTGTGTGTGTGTGTGTGTGTGTGTGTGTGTGTGTGTGTGTTTGCGCGCGCGCGAGAGAGAGAGAAAAAAAATTAGTTAGTCAGTAATAGTTGATTGACAGTTGAGAGGCGGGCCGAATGAGCAGAGCTCAACCCGCGCCTGCACAACTAGGTGAATACTCTCTCACTCTCTCTCTCTGTCTCTCTCTGTCTCTCTGTCTGTCTCTCTCTCTCTGTCTCTCTCTCTCTCTCTCTCTCTCTCTCTCTCTCTCTCTCTCTCTCTCTCTCTCTCTCTCTCTCTCTCTCTCTCTCTCTCTCTCTCTCTCTCTCTCTCTCTCTCTCTCTCTCTCTCTCTCTCTCTCTCTCTCTTTCTCTCTCACCACTCACATATGTGTTGTATGTGGATGCTGAAGTTCAGTCTCTTGTCTATGTATAGGTCAAGGAACTTTCCATAATCATTATTGCTAATGTTAACATTGTGTATCTGAAGTTGAATTTGGTTTCAGGATTTACTTTCGAACAAAAATAGTAGTCGGTCTTTTTATGTTTAATGTGAGTTTGTTAGTTTACATCCATGAGTGGACTTTTTAAATCTATTATTTTCATTATTATATAGTGCGTTTGGGTTGGGGTCTGAATAGAGGAAGGTAGCATCGTCAGCACTTATGTTTACACTTATTGGAAGTATTTAAGTATCAACTAAAGTATCTTCACACTTGACTTAAACTTTAGTAGCTATTTTCTGGACCATTCCTCAAGTTTCGGAGGTCAACGAAGATGGAATTCACATGAAATGGCTTATGTTACCATCACTACTAATGTTGTGTTTTCTGTCTAGCTTCAGACACGGTCATGTTACAATTGTGTCTTAGAGAGTTGCGCGCAATTAAGCATGATAGAAATCACTTACAATTAATGCAGGATGGTAGAAAATCACTTACAATTAATGCATCAAGTTTGGAGACTTGAATTGAAATTGAAATTGAAATAAGTTTATTGAGGTAAAATACACACAAATGGATGAGGTAGCTCAAGCTATTCTCACCCCGTTCAGTACATCGTGTTAATACATACATAGACACACACACTTGTACACATTTTAGTGTAACAAGCAAGGCAAATAGTTCTGTCTGATGGGTAGAGGCAACTGCACTTGCAGCTGCACCCGTGTGGCGGTGTAGGAAACCATCAATGTATATGATTTGAGAGAGAGAGAATGATCTGTGGACAGAGCATCAATATGGCGTAAGGTATTGGGCTTTGCCTCAAGATGAAGTATAATAAAGAACCCGAATATCAGGAGAAAAAATTACATTAAAAACTGTCCACATGATACATATATATAATCACGTTTTAAACATTTTAATTGTATTATTTGCATATATATATATAATTAGGAAGTAATGTTTATCTGGGTAAGTTGTCAGCTTTTATGAACTAATAGCTAGTGCGGCTTGTATACTGGGTACATCCGGTCTCTTACCCTCGACTGCGGCGGTAACTTTATGGTCAGGAAGCCACAAATATTTACAGTTCTAGTTCAAGTATGTTTATTGAGACAAGAAAAAAATACATCTCAAAGGGATAGAGTAACTTAGGCTATTTCTACCCCCTCTACTTCAAGTCCCTCAAGGGGCGCACAAATTCAGTAAGTACAAATAGACAATTAACATTACAAGAATCCCATTTAACATTGCAGGTTAATATAGTAAGTACAGCATACAATTGTTACACTCTTGGGGCAAAATTTTTGTAGCTCCTAAGTATACTGTCTATCATACCCTTATCACACATACAAACAATTTGATGTGGTACATTACTTATTTCCTTATTTCTATAGTTATCAATAAGTTGACACTCTAATACATAATGTTCTAAGGTGTGGGCGTGCGGCATACTACATAATTGACAATCCTTATCTTTTTCACTGACATCAACTCCGTATTGCCAGATATATTTGTATCCTAATCTTAATCTCATGTAAATTGAATCCTTCCAAGTTGACTTTCCTTTATCATAGGTGAAGGACGAGTTTGTATTTATTACTGAATAATTCTTAAGTGTGTTACTACTATCCACTATTGCCATTCTTTTTATCATTTCTTCATCTTCATTTCCTCTTATTAATGTTATATATACATGTACACATAATCATACATACATGTACATATATATACATATGCGGTAAATCCAGAGAAATGAAATATGGAATTTTCCGCATACAAATGATTATTGTTTCATGATCGTCAATTGCATATATACATATACATACATATACATTCACATACATATTCAATCACCCACACAAATACACACATCAATAATCTTTGTATCACAAGTGATTCAACAAGAGGCTCACAAGTCACTATACTAGGCACTTTACATCTATGGTGAGTCGTCCAATTACTAGTCTTGCTCTACACCCACCCAACTGGGCGGCAGCTTTACAGTCATGTGCTCCACACCCACCCAACTGGGCGGCAGCTTAACAGTCATGTGCTCCACACCCACCCAACTGGGCGGCAGCTTAACAGTCATGTGCTCCACACCCATCCAACTGGGCGGCAGCTTAACAGTCATGTGCTCCACACCCATCCAACTGGGCGGCAGCTTAACAGTCATGTGCTCCACACCCACCCAACTGGGCGGCAGCTTTACAGTCATGTGCTCCACACCCACCCAACTGGGCGGCAGCTTAACAGTCATGTGCTCCACACCCACCCAACTGGGCGGCAGCTTTACAGTCATGTGGTCCACACCCACCCAACTGGGCGGCAGCTTAACAGTCATGTGCTCCAAACCCACCCAACTGGGCGGCAGCTTAACAGTCATGTGCTCCACACCCACCCAACTGGGCTGCAGCTTTACAGTCATGTGCCTCACACCCACCCAACTGGGCGGCAGCTTAACAGTCATGTGCTCCACACCCATCCAACTGGGCGGCAGCTTAACAGTCATGTGCTCCACACCCATCCAACTGGGCGGCAGCTTTACAGTCATGTGCTCCACACCCACCCAACTGGGCGGCAGCTTAACAGTCATGTGCTCCACACCCATCCAACTGGGCGGCAGCTTAACAGTCATGTGCTCCACACCCATCCAACTGGGCGGCAGCTTTACAGTCATGTGCTCCACACCCACCCAACTGGGCGGCAGCTTAACAGTCATGTGCTCCACACCCATCCAACTGGGCGGCAGCTTAACAGTCATGTGCTCCACACCCATCCAACTGGGCGGCAGCTTTACAGTCATGTGCTCCACACCCACCCAACTGGGCGGCAGCTTAACAGTCATGAGCTCCACACCCACCCAACTGGGCGGCAGCTTAACAGTCATGTGCTCCACACCCACCCAACTGGGCGGCAGCTTTACAGTCATGTGCTCCACACCCACCCAACTGGGCGGCAGCTTAACAGTCATGTGCTCCACACCCACCCAACTGGGCGGCAGCTTTACAGTCATGTGGTCCACACCCACCCAACTGGGCGGCAGCTTAACAGTCATGTGCTCCAAACCCACCCAACTGGGCGGCAGCTTAACAGTCATGTGCTCCACACCCACCCAACTGGGCGGCAGCTTTACAGTCATGTGCTCCACACCCACCCAACTGGGCGGCAGCTTAACAGTCATGTGCTCCACACCCACCCAACTGGGCGGTAGCTTAACAGTCATGTGCTCCACACCCACCCAACTGGGCGGCAGCTTAACAGTCATGTGCTCCACACCCACCCAACTGGGCGGCAGCTTTATAGTCATGTGCTCCACACCCACCCAACTGGGCGGCAGCTTAACAGTCATGTGCTCCACACCCACCCAACTGGGCGGCAGCTTAACAGTCATGTGCTCCACACCCACCCAACTGGGCGGTAGCTTAACAGTCATGTGCTCCACACCCACCCAACTGGGCGGCAGCTTAACAGTCATGTGCTCCACACCCACCCAACTGGGCGGCAGCTTTATAGTCATGTGCTCCACACCCACCCAACTGGGCGGCAGCTTAACAGTCATGTGCTCCACACCCACCCAACTGGGCGGCAGCTTAACAGTCATGTGCTCCACACCCACCCAACTGGGCGGCAGCTTTACAGTCATGTGCTCCACACCCACCCAACTGGGCGGCAGCTTAACAGTCATGTGCTCCACACCCACCCAACTGGGCGGTAGCTTAACAGTCATGTGCTCCACACCCACCCAACTGGGCGGCAGCTTAACAGTCATGTGCTCCACACCCACCCAACTGGGCGGCAGCTTTATAGTCATGTGCTCCACACCCACCCAACTGGGCGGCAGCTTAACAGTCATGTGCTCCACACCCACCCAACTGGGCGGCAGCTTAACAGTCATGTGCTCCACACCCACCCAACTAGGCGATAGCTTAACAGTCATGTGCTCCACACCCACCCAACTGGGCGGCAGCTTAACAGTCATGTGCTCCACACGCACCAAACTGGGCGGCAGCTTAACAGTCATGTGGTCCACACCCACCCAACTGGGCGACGGCTTTACAATCATTTGCATGAATTACTTACAGTAAGCAAATTTTAGATACTTCGCTAAGATTTCGGGCAGCACATCATTATAAATGAAGTACTTACACTTTTCTTGGACACCAATGAAGGTGTTATCTCTGAATTCCGCGATTTTTTTTAAATTCCAGTACTGTATATAATGACGCAAAGTATGCGAATAGTTCTGCAATAGTGATCCTATCCTGCGTCATAATTTACATACATATCTACTTCTGTTTTGTGTATTAAAATTACTACATTTTTATGTTAATTTATTTCTGTAAATGATGATGATGATAAATTTCAATAAATGTAAGTAAGAACATAAGAACGGAAACTGGTCGCGTAAATGGAAATGGTTGGGTACATTTCCTTTCACCTACCTAATGCGAATATTCATGTGTCCGGACACTGGCGATGGTGTGGTATTGCCTATTTATTTGACCATATCTTTGCTTTCATTTAAGATATGTTTTCCTTGAAATGTATTTACATTATCGTCTACATCTGTCTTTATTCTGAAATAAAAACCTTTGACGTTACTTTGCATATATGTACATTAATTATAAAATTGATTGGCTTGTGTGCAGGCCTTCACACTCCCTGAGCGAGCCATCAAGTAACTATAAAAAGGCATATATCTTCACTTTCACTTCAGTTATATTTATACCAAAGTATTAACATGCAGCTTATATGTCTCTCTGATGACATAAAAAACTTCGTTTTTTACAATATATAGATTCAATTAACATTGATTTTCAAAAGGTCATAGTTCCCATCGAAAGGGAGAGCGTCGGCCAAGAAGCCTTGTTTAAAATATGAATATTTTTCCTCTCTAATAAGGTATAATCTCTGTGATGCATTAACACAAACTATTTTATATCTGCCTTTCTGATAACATATATAAATATAATCTTTATTTGTGAATATTTGTTAATTAAGCAATATATCAGAGAGCGTGTAGGGTTCGGTGTTCTATGAACGAAAAGGACTGGAGTAGTTTAAATAGCGAACGCATACCAACGAATAACGCTAGTATCTATATAACAAATTTATTGTCATGTGGAATTGATTTAACTTCCAGACACTTTTTTTTAATAAATATTAAATATTTTGTGGCTGTTTATGAAAAATATTATTATAAATACACATTCTACTTGTTAATATTACCAATTAAATTTGCGACAATTTGAGCCATGAAATACGACGACTGGATCACTGTGTACAGGAGGCTGTTATGGCAGCAAACACTCTCCAGGGGACCATATATCTTGGATAAGTCGCTCCACACGATTGTCGCTTGGACCGTCGACTTCCTATGGCGTCACCTCTCGCATATTTACGTCTCATTTCGTTATGAAATTAGATTATTTCAGAGTAAAAATAGGTTTGATCATGTTCTACGTGTAGCACCAACATTATAGTAAGTAAATATACCATATTTCTTCATTACTTACGTAATGCTAGGACGATTTGGGTCGATTTGGGTAATTCTAAGGACCCCTAAGGGGGAGACAGCCGCGTTATTACTGTTGCTAGCTTGGCTGGTTGGGTTCATCCTGATAGGTGTGCTATCATTCTTTGCGGCCTTGCCGAGCTTAGAATTGTTTTGCATGGTAGCAGCAGAGATGTACGCAGCAGATGGGGTAGACTCGTTGATATGGCAGCAGCAAACGTCAGGTTAGCTTCCTCCAGGGAGCAACACTAATGAGGTCGAGATGAGCTAGTAGGTTAAGTTTTGTCGAATATTTCGGTCACATTTAGGTCACTGGGTACTTAGCTGCCTTCTGGGGTTGTTACATCATGTTAGGGATGTTGTGGGCTCAAGGAGCAGCTGATAAAGTTGGAGGGGCAGCAGGGTCGTCAGGAGCGGATGAGCGTTCGAGCGTATATCCTTACTGAACATAACTTACTAAAACATGGTTGAAAGAGGATACTACTCAACTCTTTAACATGCCTAACTACTCTGCAGTTCACAACTGTCGTCAAATTCAGAGAGGTGGTGGTACTGCTCTTTACTACCACCAAGAACTAACATGCTTAAAAGTAATTAGAACTAGAGACTGCTGTGGGGGAGTACATCTTTGCCAGCTTCAGAGTCAAGGGTGCCGAGTTTGTCCTGTCTGTGGGAGCAGTCTATAGAATTCCTAACACTGATGTGTCCGAATTCAACTCAAACCTTAGAAATCTAATACTCGATAACAGACTGAACAAAAACCATCTAATTATCGCAGGGGACTTTAATATTGACCTCTGCGAGCCTGAAAACCCTACTGCTGTTAGCTTCCTCAACTGTATGAATTCCTGCTTCCTCATACCCTTAATCACTAGACCTACTAGAATCACTGATAGTACTGCCACGATTCTAGATCACATCTGGACAAGCATAACCTCTCCGCTTACTTCAGGTATAATCACCGATAGCACTACAGACCATTACCCCACATTTCTCTTAACTAAGATTAGCAAACCACCTCTAGAGTCAAGGGAGTTAAGTTTTAGGCTGCACAATGAAACTGCTATAGACAATTTTATAACTGCTGCTGATAATGTCAACTGGGAGTCCGAGTTAGGTAATATAAGGGACATCAACCTAGCAGTGCAATCTTTTCTTCAAAAAACTCTTAGCCTTTATAACACCCACTGTCCTATGGTTTCAAAACAAGTCACAACCAAAAGGCTTAACAATCCCTGGCTTACAAAGGGAATACTTAAATCCATTAATAAAAAACATGACCATGAGAAGAAGTATAGGTAAGGAATTGTCTCCAAAGAATTCTCAAAGAATCACTCGTTATTGCTATTTAAGATAATTAGACGAGCCAAAACTAAATACTACGAAGATAAATTTACCCAAATAAAGAGCAACATTAAAAAAACTTGGAGCACAATTTCACAAACATTGGGATGAAAGAAGATTTTCAATAACAAACCAACACTCCTGTCCAATAACGATGGTCAGCTTTCAGCCTCTGATTCTGCTATTGAGTTCAATAGGTTCTTCTCTTCCATTGGGTCATCCCTGGCAAATGACATTCCATCTTCCAGTACTGATGTTAAGGACTATCTTACAGGTAACTATCCACAGTCTTTGTACCTGAAGCCTACTAATTCCACTGACGTCAATGAGATAATCCTTTCCCTTAAAACCAAGTCTAGTGCCCTTGAGGAGATACCAACTTTAATTTACAAAAAAGCTTTCAGACCTTAGCCCCTGCTATTGCATTGTTCTTCAACAAGTCACTTGAACTCCAAACCTTTCCAGATATTCTAAAAAAAACGAGAGTAACCCCTGTCCACAAATGTGGTGATCTCACAGATGTTAACAAGTACAGACCTATATCAATCCTGCCTAACCTGTCAAAAATTTTTGAAAAACTAATCTACAGGCAGCTTTACTCTTATCTAGCCAAACACAATATACTTAGCACTTGCCAACATGGCTTCAGACCCAAAAAAAGCACTAAGGATGCACTTAGTATCCTTATCCTGCCCGAAACGCTGCGCATGCTAGTGGCTTTACAAGACTGTAATTACCATATTTGTATCCTCACATTCCTTATGTACATTCTTGTATATGCATAAATAAATAAATAAATAAATAAATAAATAAATATTATACATATATAAAATGCTGAACTGTAATGCCAATCCTGACCTCAAAAGCTTCATTGAAGGTTGTAACAGAACCCATGAGCACCACACCAGAAATAAATACAGTTTTGATATTCCAAGAGTACGACTTAATCAAACTAGAAATACTCTACAAATCAAGGGATCCAGAATGTGGAATGACCTTCCCAACCATGTTAAAGCCTGTACCTCTCTCAACCAGTTTAAGATAAAAACGAAGCACTACCTAATAAATTCCCTGTAACCTACCTTACCCCTCTATTGTCAACCCATGTTTGTTTGTTTTTTAAACAACACTGTTTGTCGACCTAATTGTATTTGTGCTGCTTTTTCAGCCATGTTCCCCCCTTTTTTATCTCTATTTTTATATGTTCTCAACACATTTTATTCTTTATACTCAATTAGTATTAAGCTTTAGTCATTAATGTTTTTCCTGCCCGAAACGCTGTGCGTAATAGTGGCTTTAGGCATTGTATGTACTAGCTCTATCTATAAATCTATCAATCTTTGTAAAATCTCTTGTATGTATGTACCTTACCTAAATAAACATTTATTTATTTATTTAGTAGTATGATTAAATTGATTCATGCAGCTCTTGATAAAAATGAGTTCCCTGTTGGGTTATTTGTGGACCTGCGTCAGGCTTTTGACACTCAACCACCAAAACCTTCTTCTTAAATTACATCATTATGGAGTCAGAGGACACTCCCTGCAATACTTCAAATCTTACCTTACTGACAGGCTCCAGTATGTTTCTGTGAATAATTCAATTTCTCCCACCCTACCCATCAACATTGGTGTTCCTCAGGGCAGCATATTTGGCCCTCTCCTCTTTCTCATCTACTTTAATGACCTTCCTAATGCCTCCCAACACCTCACACCAATTCTATTTGCTGACGACACAACCTTCATATACTCCAGTCCTGACCCCCTTGCTCTAAATTCCACAGTAAATCGTGAGTAAATAAAGTCCATCTTTGGCTAACTGCCAACAAACTCACCCTTAACATTGACAAAACTTTCTATATTCTGTTTGGCAATAAATCCTCTAATCAAATAAATCTCAAAATAAACAATAGCCAAATTTGTAACAAATTAGATGGCAAATTCCTTGGCGTTTTCATTGATCACAAGCTGAATTTCCAAGGACACATTCTAAATATATCAAAAATACTTTAAAAAACTGGTTGCATTCTTTCTATGATCAGATATTATGTACCCCACCATGCCCTGGTGACTCTCTATTACTCCCTCATCTATCCATATCTCAACTATGGTATTTGTGCTTGGGGTTCTACTACCCAAAATCATTTACGTCCTCTAATTACTCAACACAAAGCTGCTATTAGGACAATATCCAACTCTGGCCCCAGACATCACTCGGTAGCCTTACTCAAATCTCTGAATATGTTAGATATTAAGTCACTGCACATTCTCTCATGTGTATTATACATATATAAAACGCTGAACTGTAATGCCAATCCTGACCTCAAAAGCTTCATTGAATGTTGTAACAGAACCCATGAGCACCACACCAGAAATAAATACAGTTTTGATATTCCAAGAGTACGACTTAATCGAACTAGAAATGCTCTACAAATCAAGGGACCCAGAATGTGGAATGACCTTCCCAACCATATTAAAGACTGTACCTCTCTCAACCAGTTTAAGATAAAAACGAACTACTAACTAATAAATTCCCTGTAACCTACCTTACCCCTCTATTGTCAAACCATGTCTGTTATTTTTTTTTTAATCAACACTGTTTGTCGACCTTTTGTATTTGTGCTGCTTTTTCAGCCATGTACCCCCCCTTTTTTTATCTTTATTTTTATTTGTTCTCAACACATTTTATTCTTTATACTCAATTAGTATTAAGCTTTAGTCATTTAAGTTTTTCATGCCCGAAACGCTTTGCGTAATAGTGGCTTTAGGCATTGTATGTACTATAGCCCTATCTATAAATCCAACATTCTTTGTAAAATCTCTTGTATGTATGTACCTTACCTAAATAAAAAAAAAATTATGTAATAATGGTAGACATAAGACTGTTCAATTACTCCGTGATACTGGAGCTTCACAGTCTCATATTGCCCAGAACGTACTTGCTGATGTTGACACCCGAGATCTTGGTGAAGTTGTGCTTCTCCAAGGTATTGCAGGTAGTGTGAAACCGGTGTTTTTAATGCAAATTAACCTTGATTCTAATTATACTTCAGGATGGTGTAATGTTGGTGTAAGTAAACAACTGCCCATTCCTGGGGTAGACATTATTCTAGGTAATGATTTTGGCAACCGAAAGGTTGCAGGGCCCAAGTGTCCCATAATGTTAACTAATCCCTATAAAGTATTAGCTCAACCAGAAGCAGATGATGATATTATTTACACTGCTTGTGTTGTAACTAGATCAATGGGAAAAACAGGTGAGAGTAATCCTGTCTTCACTGAGGTTGCTGTTCCCAAGACCAGGACCCCTTCAGTAAAGGAGTGGGAGGTGGATCTTGAGGATTCCTTTATGACTCGACTGGATGACGAGAGTGAGGCAGTAGTAGAAGCCCCGCCGAACCTAAATCACAAGGAAAGTGAAGATGAGGAGGCTGAACTATCTGTGCCTTGCCCGCTTGTCTCCAGTGAACCAGTTGTCGAGAGTGAGGCCGAAGTAGCTATGACTCCATTTTATTCTGATCAATCAGGAAAAGATATCAAGTTACTAGGTTCTTACCCGCTTGCTGCTGAGTCTGAGTCATTGCCCTTAAGTGTTGTACAGACTACTGATCCTAGTTTAATTAAGTGTATTTCTGAGGCACCTGATAATATTATGCTTTGGAAGAAGGGACGGGTTTCTTCTTCAAGGATCGACTTCTGATGAGAAGGTGGAGACCCAAGGGAACTCCCTCTTCAGATGATCGTGAGACCAGAACCCAACTCGTTGTCCCCAATGTTTATCGTAGGCAGGTTCTGCAGGCTGCACATGATGACCCCATGGGAGGTCACCAAGGTATCACAAATATATACCATAAGATATGCAAATATTTTTTCTGGCCCAAGTTAAAGAAAGATGTAGTCAGATATTGTCATAACTGTGTACCCTGTCAAATTGTTGACAAACCAAACCAATCTGTGCCTAGAGCACCCTTGCCACCTATTGTAGTTCCTGATGAACCATTTACTCATGTTGTAATTGATTGTGTAGGTCCTTTACCTAAGACTAAGTCGGGTAACATGTTTTTGTTCACTCTCATGTGTATGAGAAGAAAGCGAAGCCTTCTTACCTACCGGGAAGGAGAGGAGCCAGGTTTCCGCTTCTGACTCAAAGAGACAGGTTTCCCAGCAGCAATGTACTGGGCAACAGACTCCAACATCTCGAAAGGAGAAGAAGAGCGCAAACGAGCAACATGACCACCAGGAGAGCGATGGACATCGGCCCGCACAGTCAGGTGGCGTGGTGAGCCAAGAGACGGAGGAGAATGATGGGAAGGAAGACCAGAGAAGAGGAGAAAGAACACACGGAAGACATGACAAACTGGGTAGAAAGAAGGGATACCCTAGACAGAGAACCAGAAGTGGGGGGGGGGACCCTCTGGGACAGAACGGAGGGAAACAGGGGAGGTGGTGGTGGGTGTGTCCGGGTCTAAGGCTTGGAAACGGTTGTGAGACTGAGTAAGGTGGGAAGGACGAGGAGAGGAGGAGCGCACCACGCAAGCACAGGATACGCCAGCGAAAGAGGGGAGACAATGAACTTAGCACTGAACCTCAGGAAAAGACAAATGGTCCCGGTGCTTCAAGTTGAGGACAGCCGCCTCAAGTTTGTAACGTATACACGTGCGGGAAAAGGTAGGGTTGGCCTCACCGAAATTGAGGCAGCGGACCTAGGGAGAAGTGCACTCCAGCTTAGAGTGACCCTGGCCTCCACACATGGGACAGAGAGAGACAGGACTAGAGCATTTGAGGGCACCATGCCCAAACGTCCAGCACTTATTGTAGAGCCGAGGAGATGGAATATACTCCTGAACGGAGCATCTGGCACCAGCAAGAATGACAGAGGGCGGAAGGGTCCTACCATCAAAGTTAATCTTCACAACCCGAAGAGGCAGAAGGCGATAACCATGAGGGGGATGAGTAAACATATCCACCTGGAGGACAGAATGACCCTGGGCCTTGAGGATGCCCTTGATATCCTCGTGGTCTTTTCAGTCTTTTAGATTCCTAACACCAGTCGCAACATGGTGTGGGAGAACAGTGCCAACACTGGCATTTGCCCGAGCGTTCTTTGAGACCTGAACAGGGGTCTCGCCAAGGCAGGATAAGGCGGCCAAGCGGGTGGCTGCATCCTGAGGAGCAGCAACGACACGGGTACCAAGATGGGTGGGGTTGAAGATAACTGAGGCATCTACGGAATCTACATGATGCCTATGAAGGGAAAAATTGTCAGGAGTTGAATGTAAAGGATGGAGGTCAAAGTACTTAGTCCATGTAGCAGGACCAAACAAAGCATGGTACGAATTAGTATGGGAAGGGAGCATACGAGAGTAGTCGTGGCGGAGATGGCGATGAGAACCTTTAGAGAAAGATGGGTCAAAAGGCGCAGTAGTCACAATAAGATGGAGCAATGCAAGGGGACAAAGCGGTCACCACAGCAGGCTTGGGGCTCGTCCCAACCACAGAGGAAGGAGGGGAGCAGGAAGGAAGAGTCCAGTCTGGGCCTAAATCGGGCCCTGTAGCGGGGGCTACAGATCCTGGTCTTCCAGGACGGTCCGACTCAGGAGCCTGGTCACCCACCCCATGAGCCTGGGTAAGAGAAGTCGTGTCGTCATCCATGCAGCAAACAATATCAAAAGTTTGGGACCTGGAACCAAGAGATACCACCTACCAGGGCAGTCAGGGAGACTGAGCGCGGGCCAGTGCAGGAAGCGTGCGTTGACCCCAGCGGTGCTCCCCCTTTTCAACAGGAGAGTCCTACTACATCGTCCATTCTCCCACACTGGTGCTAAGACCCCATTCCCCCTATCGCCCCAGCCTGGACACCCAACCATCCACTCAGGGCGGCCCCTCACAGGCGACTCCTCCAGCGGGTGGTCCGATGGCTCACAAGGCTCCTAGGTGGTGCCCTTCAGCACGTCCACCACCCAAAAAGGGGCAGGAGAGGGGGCAAAGGCAACCTACACCGGTCACAGGGAGGTGTACGTGAGCCCCTCACCACGGCAAGGAGGCACCACGGAGGGGTTAAAAGGGGCAATACCAGTCGTCTTACACTCCAGAAATTATGAAACTTGACAGCAATAATAACTTTTTAAACTCAAATATACTTTTATTGTTTATTATCAAGACAAGTTGAGGTACACAACTGTTATCAATCAAACCTTTATCTGTATACAAATCATGGAATACATTCTTAAGGAAAAGAACATCACTTGTGATACAGAAATCACAATATCATGATACATTTAATGAACAAATCCACAAAGGCCGTAATGAAGGTTCGAACTTGTGACCGGGCTAAGATGCATGCTAAGGTCCGATTAAGGCGTTTCCGGGATCATCCAGCACATAAATCAGTACAGCCACGATGGGTCGTACCGCTGCGGCCAGAACACTTCGCCGCCACACCCACACAAGCAACGCCATATTCAAGTGGTGTTCCTGCCAAAGAGAAAAAAAAAGATTCTCTATAATATTCTCTCTACTCCGAGTAAATACCTAACCTGTCCTCCGATAAAAAGCATCACTTTTTGCTCATATGCATCACACAAGGCCAAAAAATTTACGAGAAAATGAAAGCAATTCAAGAAAGTGATGTACTGTCCCATTTTCTGTTTTGGAGCCGCTGGTAGGGTAGGAGAGACTACTTTAAATTGACCGTTTTCTTGACATTGTGAAACCTTTGGAGGATGGCCTGAAACACCGTCCATCCCATGAAACCGGGTAATGATGATCACTGTTATTTATTACCCAAGGCAAACTTACATTACTGTATAGTGTGCCCAAAGCATGAGCTTTGGGCACGTGTGTTACAAACCAAAATTCCTCGCCCGAGCACGAACCGTGAAGTCCACGCCATCTGTGAGTTCGCTCTCGAAAATCCCTCAACATAGACAATGCCATCTAGTGATGACGAGAGATGCCGGCAATAAGTGCTGGATGCCTGTTCTTCTCGGCTCGTGACGTAGCCACTGCTGACCTCTAGTGAGGTGGCACTTAGACAGTGAACGCCATCTATGGAGCAAATAGGTGGACGTTTGTATCTAAGCTAGTAGGTGATGTTTCCTAGTGATCCCATGCAGTGTCCTCAGTACTGATGACGTGTCTGCTTTCAGAGTCAACGTAGGACGGCTGTGAGGTACGTTGAATCTGTCTACCCAAGGCAGCCAAGGTCTCTTCACCAGTCTGCTTTGTAGAAGCTGTGAGCCACCCCCGGACGAACTCTGCTGTGTGTGTGATAGCCTGCCTGAGGAGTGGCAGTGACGGGATTCGCCGTCTCCGGAGCTGGCTGGTGGAAGAGACCACCCACTGCGGTGCCGACCGAGGAGAGTGACCAGCGAGTCACACGAGGCTCCTGCCTAGGGCTCACAACCTTAGTATTAGTCGTGGAGTGGCCTAACAGCGAGGCTGACTAGTACCTGCCACCTACAGGCTGGACTGTGGTTGTAGGCCATCACGACGAGGCACCCAGTGGGATTGTAATTTGGCTGGAATGTGGCCAGGGTAGATTCATCGTGGGTTCTGGGCTATGGAAGAGAAAACCAGGAAAGGCTACCCAGAGTGAGCATCGCCAAGTATCCAGTGTCTTTAGAGGAAGACGAAGATGTAAATACTGTGTAGTAATAATTCCCTTTTGTGACTTTAATTTACATTTGGTGGTGGGAAAGGAATATATATAATTAAGTATACTTGTGTATTTAATGTACCTCCCCCGTTGATTTTACTTGCATTATGGAGCTCACCCCTTGAAAGCCTCTACTAACTTGGGGCCGGATACCCAAAAAACTTGTACCATCAGAAAAGAACCCGGTTGCGTCCCAATAGGGCCGTAAAAACGTGCTCTTAACAAATGAATCAAATTACATCCAAAAAATCTATTTGGTCTCAAGTCTAACACACAATTATGTAAATGAACGCCACAACTCACCTGCTTGTACCATGTAAGGTGGACAACAACAACAGTTATGGTAAATAAACACTCATCTTGACAATGTCCAAAATGAGCTCATATTCTAGTGTAAAAGTCAAATGAGAAGTAAAGTGTACCTCTAGCACACCCTAACAAACTGTTTTTAATTAAAAATAATTTAAAACACAACAAAACTTTTGGCTACACTGACACCACAACCGTTACTCACCAGACTAAACAGACACATTACAATCTCAGATTCTACACACTCACACCGTAAGCTCATTGAAGTGCAAACTAACATTAATAACAGTAGTTAGTCCAACAGAACCAACAAGCTAGAAGGCTTATTCACTCAATTCAATTTCAACAAAAAGAGGATTGACTGGGAAGAAATAAATATAGACCTTGGAAACATTCATTGGGAAACCATCTTAAGCGACAAAACTCTCACACAGGGAATAGCTCCACTGACAGCTGAAACCTACTAGATCTGCATAGAGCACAGGCCTGTGAGGAGGGTCAGAAAGAGGATAAGTCTAGAAAGAGAACACGCAGATGACTGTACAGAAGGAAAGAATCACAGAAATTGCTTAAACAGACACAACTGTCTTTAAAAAGGAAAATAAATCTAAACAGAGAGATCGAAGAAATAATTCTATAAATAGAGCAGACGTTGAAGTGATCATATTAGTGAGGGGAACAGATAACAGACTGAACAAAAACCATCTAATTATCAGAGGGGACTTTAATATTGATCTCTGCGAGCCTGAGGACCATCCTGCTGCTAGTTTCCTCAACTGTATGAATCCCTGCTTCCTCATACCCGTAATCACTAGACCTACTAGAATCTTAAACAGTCTCCGTGGTGTAGTGGTAAGACACTCGCCTGGCGTTCCGCGAGCGCTATGTCATGGGTTCGTATCCTGGTCGGGGAGGATTTACTGGGCGCAATTCCTTAACTGTAGCCTCTGTTTAACGCAACAGAAAATGTGTACTTGGATGAAAAAACGATTCTTCGCATCAGGGGATCGTATTCCAGGGACCTGCCCGAAACGCTACGAGTACTAGTGGCTGTACAAGAATGTAACAACTCTTGTATATATCTCAAAAAAAAACAAAAAAAATCACTGAGAGTACTGCCACGGCTCTTGATCACATCTGGACCAACATAACCTCTCCGCTTACTTCAGGGATAATCATCGATAGCACTTCAGACCATTACCCGACATTTCTCCTAACATTAACAAACCACCTCTAGAGACAAGGGAGATAAGCTTTCGGCTGCACAATAAAACTGCCATGATAAATTTTATAGCTGCTGCTGCTAATGTCAACTGAGAGACTGAATTAGGTAACACAGGGGACATCAACCTAGCAGTGCAATCTTTTCTTCAAAAAATTCTCAGCCTTTATAACACCCACTGTCCTATGCTAACGAAACAAGTCACAACTAAAAGGCTAAACAATCCTTGGCTTACAATGAGAATACTTAAATCTATTAATAAAAACATGACCTTGAGAAGAAGTATAGGTTAGGAATCATCTCCAAAAAAAATTTCAAAGAATTACTCATCATTGCTATCTAAAATAATCAGAAGAGCCAAAATTAAATACTACGAAGATAAATTTACCCAAACAAAGGGCAACATTAAGAAAACATGGAGCACAATTTCACAAATATTGGGATCAAAGAAGACTTTAAATAACAAACCAATACTCCTGTCCAATAACGATGGTCAGCTTACAGCCTCTGATACTGCTACCCAGCAAACACAGAACGTTTGTGGACGTTTTTAAATGGTTCCACAAAGGTAATACTGTAACTTTTGACATAAATACGTATATCTGATGTTCTTAAAACCAAAGGATATAACTAAAAACATATATTCTTGAGACACAGTTTTTTAAGATTTATGTAAAAATTTAAAAATAATAGTGAATCCTATGGTATTATAATGTTTTCATGCTTTATATTTAAGAATAAATAATTTTCAGTCAACATTTAGTTTTTTTTGTTTACTTTCTGTAAAGCTATCCAATTTACGTTCTTATAACATAAATATAACATTTATATGACGTCAGTATAACGTTATTTACACGACATCATTACGTTATTATGATGTTATATTAACGTATAATTCCTGTGTGAAAACCAGAATATATATTGAACTTTATGTTTTAAACCTTGTAAAGTTATCATAAAACTTGGAATAAGACGGTAAGCATGCTTTACTTATGAAAATATACAAACAAATCAACAAAAACATTTTAACATAAAAAACATAAACATAACATAAATTAATTGCATGCATGGGAGTTAACTGGAACTCTGTAATATTGCATACATGAACCTTAAGGTACAAACCCAGTGTATTTACTCATGCAGTTCTTTCCTAAATCTAAATGTTTCCAATTTTTACACTTTGTTTCGAGTTCTGTCTTGTGTTGCTACTTTTAATACCCCATTAATGTCCCCTTTGTTATGTCCATTCATCCCATTGTGCACCTCTACCATATGTCACTCCTAATTCTTTGCTTTTCTAGAGAATGTAATATAAGCTTTGACAATCTTTCTTCATATGACAGGTTAACAGGTAGAACAAAGATTACCATTTATATATGGATAACTATTATAAGTCGGTTTGAATGAGTGAATTGCTGCTTGAAGATAGGTATATACACCTGTGGTACTATCAGATTGCATCGTGGTGAGCCTAAAACCCTTCAGATCCAAGCAAAGGGTAAAATGCCAGCAGATACAATTGCGAACACATTGATACCAAAATGAAAGACATATGACGAGAATTGAGGTAACCAAAGTGAAAAGAGTGTTCACATTACATTGCACTAGAGTGCTCCCGGGTTACTTTCTCTCACTTTCTCTGTTTTGTGCGGATGGTACACCTTGCTTTTGGAGTTTATATGCATTTAAACCTGTAGATAATTCTATTGCTAACACATTGATACCAAAATGAAAGACCTAGGATGACAATTGGGGTGACCAAAATGAAAAGAGTGTATACATTTTATCGCTCTTGTGCGCTCCCTGGTAACACACTCTCGCTTACTCTGTTTGTTGCGGATGGTAAGCCGGGCTTTTGGAGTTTATATGCCTTTAGTCCTGTAGAGAATTCTATTGCGAACACATTGATGCCAAATTGAAAAAACTAGGATGAGAATTGAGGTAACAAAGTTGAAAAGGGTATACACTTTTCAGTATTATCACGCTCTCTAATGTAATGAGAGTTGCCTGAGGGTGGCTCAGCTTTCTTTTTCTGGTACCCTTGGCCTACATTCATCTTGTCGGCGGGTGGAGCGCGCTGCTGTCTTTGACATTATATGCACATAGTTCTGTTGGGAATTCTATTGCGAACGCATTGATACCAAAATGAAAGACATAGGACGAGAATTAAGGTGACAAAGTTGAAAAGAGTATACACTTTTCAGTATTTCCGCGCACTACCAGGGAATGTCCAAACAAAAATGGAGAGAGTGGAGGGGTAACTTGCCCAAAACGCGAAAGTGTTTGGGGAGATTAACTTTCGTTCAATACTATTATGCAAAAGGAGCCACACATCTATGGTTCATCCAATAAAATCAGCAGACTTCTAGATGTTACTACTGCTCGGCTTAGACTCGGTTACAAGTATTTCTGGGAATTCTCATTATCTGCCGATGTAGACCTGACCAAATGTTAACTGTCAACAAAATTATTCGCACACCCTCCGTCACTATGTGATAGTGAATTCAGAGACAATTCTATAACCAATGTACCAACGATGTGTCAATATTTCATTCAAAATGATCTGGTACCAGAAATTTTAGCCAAATATCCCCAGTTTGCTAACTGTAAGTAGTAACTAAGTGATTGTAACCTATCCACCGCTGCCCACTGGATGGGGAGCGGTGTGCAGGACAAACATATCAATTGTGACACTAGCTCTCCACATATGTCAGTTGCTTAATTTAGAAACTGTACTTGTGATCGATCTCGAACCTATTGTTGATGTGACGACTTATACTGAATTTTGTAACTAGCTCATCAAGATTGTAACTTGCTTAGCTAAATGAATTGTTGGGTTCAGTCCCTGAGCCCATTATGTGCCTCTGCAACCCTTTCCACTACCGCCCACAAGATGGGTATGGGGTGCATAATAAATGAACTAAACTAACTTTAAGGCATCCTGAAAGAAAGCTTGGAGGGCTTGAAAAATTGCAGAACGAAGCCTTGAGGATAATCCTTGGGTGCCTTCGTACCACAAAGATACTTAATATGAGAAAGGAACTTAATATTCCGAGCGTTGTTTATCGTGTTACTGAAAATAACTGTCAAATTGGTATAAAAATGCTTAGGCTAGCTCATCCTAACCCTTGCACAGAAGCCCTCCAGAATTTCTTTATTGAATGTAAACATTGTTTCAAATAGATAAATAAAATTGGAACTGAACTCAGAAAGTATCAGATTTATAATTTGTACCAAGAGAGACAACAATAGCACTTTCCTGCACTGTAGGAAATTACACCCTTTTCAATTTTAATCCCTCCCTTTCCATCAAAGGAGCAAATTAGAGATCAGTCCCAGCTTTGTCTTGAGGCAAAGCTCAACGTCTTAAGCCATATTGATGCTCTGTCCACAGAGCATTCTCTCTCTCAAATCATATACACTGAAGGTTTCCTACAGCGCCCAACGGGTGCAGCTGAAAGTGCAGTTGTCCTGGCAATAGGATATGACTTATATTTTGAGTGGGGAGTCCGTATAAACAACTGGGCCTCTACCCTTCAGACTGAACTATTTGCCTTGCTCCTTGCACTGAAATGTGTACAAGTATCCAAACTTGATACATTAGTTGTAAGTGACTCTTTATCATCCTTAATTGCTCTCAACTCTTTAAGACATAACTGTAACATGCTTGTGTCTGAAGCTAGACACAAATACAATAACAACTTGAGGAACCTTATCATAAACAATAATCTCAACAAAAATCACATAGTTCTCAGAGGTGATTTCAATATTGACCTAGGGCTACAAAATAACCCTCAAGTAGACTGTTTCCTCAACAGCATGAATTCCTGTATGCTCATCCCCGCAATCACCAGGCCCACCCGAGTCACTCAAACATCTGCGACTACCCTGGATCACTGATGGACCAACATAACAGCTCCTCTTACATCAAGTATAATCACTGACAGAACAACTGACCACTATCCTACCTTCCTTGTAGCGAACATGGCCATAACACCACCAGGTAACAAGAAAATTACCTTTAGGTTACAATGTGAAGCGGCAATAGGCAATCTCACAAATGCCCTCCACAATGTAAACTGGGAATCTAAATTTATCAATACACAGGATAATAATTCGTTAACTAGCCTCTTTCCAAAATTTAAAGCCTTTACAATACTTATTGTCCTCTCCTCACCAAGCAAGTAACTGGCAAAAAGGTTAAATAATCCCTGGCTCACTAATGGCATACTTAAAGTAATCGACAAGAAACATGAATATGAAAAAAAAACTTAGGATTGGCCTAGTTGGAAAAGAAGTAGTTAAGAGGTATTCATCAGTGCTTACCAGTATAATAAGAGCAAAGCGTTCCTATTACGAGAATAGATTCAAAGAAGCAAAAGGCAACATAAAAAGCACATGGAGAGCCATCTCTACCATCCTAGGAGCTAAACAACATTCACATAATAAGATAAAAATCTCCAAGGATGGTTATACACCTGCAACAGATCTTGAAACAGCAACTGAATTTAATAGCTTCTTTTCATCGTTTGGTGCTCACCTTGCCCGAAAAATCCCAGAGACTCAGACATATGTTACCACATATCTTTCACGCAGCTATCCAAACTCTCTTCTCCTCTCTCCGGTCAGCCCTACAGATGTTGTGTCCATCATTCACTCGCTAAAAACCAAAGCTGGGAACATTAGTGAAATACCATCGATGGTACACAGGCGTGCCTCCCATGCCCTTGCACCATCCATAGCACTGCTGTTCAACAAATCCCTAGAGTGTCATACCTTCCCTGATATCCTTAAAAAAGCAAGAGTAACGCCAGTTCATAAAGGAGGTAACACGGCAGACATAAATAATTACAGACCCATATCGAATCTACCTATATTATCAAAATTATTTTTTTTTTTTTTACAAACAGCTCTACTCCAATCTTGTAAAATTCAATATACTAAGTCCCTGTCAGTTTGGCTTCCGCTCCCAAAAGAGTACCAATGATGCTATTGTTAGTCTGCTTGACTTAATCTTCTCAGCCCTTGACAAAAGTGAGTTTCCAATTGAACTCTTCATCGGCCTGAGAAAGGCCTTTGATACTGTTAACCATAACTACCTCTTACTTAAATTCCACCATTATGGAATCCGTGGCCTTGCCCTAAACTATATCCGATCCTATCTTAGTAACAGACACCAATATGAAGCCATCAATGATATAACCTCTCCCACTCTACCACTTAATTACCGTAAAGGTGCCACAGAGCAGCATCCTAGGACCCTCCTGTTTCTTATATACATCAATGATCTCCCTAATGTCTCTAACATACTTAAACCTATATTGTTGGCTGATGATACTACTCATCTACTCTGACCCCAACCCACTCCTGTTAAAAAATGTTGTAAACAATTAATTAAAAAAAGTCTACTTGTGGATGTCAACCAACAAACCTCACACAAAACATAGAAAAGACCTACTATATCTTATTTGGAAACAAATCAACAAATGCAATTCAGCTTCAGATAGATAATGTAAACATTAGCAATAAAAATGATGGAAAGTTTCTTAGCCTATACTTAGACAAGAGACTCAACTTCCGCACCCATATACAACACATAACTAAAAAGGTTTCTAAAACAGTTGGTATACTGTTTAAGATCAGATATTATGTACCCTACTCTGCTCTCCTCTCACTCTATTATGCACTTATCTATCCCTATCATTCTTATGGCGTTTGTGCTTGGGGTTCAACCTCTGCAAACTACCTCAAGCCCATCATCATCCAGTAAAAATCTGCTATCAGGACAATAAATAACTCTACCTTCAGACAACACACAGCTCCCTTGTTCAAATCCTTAAACATGCTAAACAAATTCACTCCATACATTCTCCTGTGTAAATTACGTTTATAAAGCCCTTTTTCTAACTGCAAACCCTGTTCTGAAACTCTTCCTGGACAGATGTAATAGAACACATGGCCACGTCCCCACCAGACATAAATATCTCTTTGATATCCCCAGAGTCAAACTTAATCTATGTAAACACTCTATGTAAATAAAGGGACCTAGTCTATGGAACTCACTCCCTTATAATGATTTGAAAAGCTGTCCAACTTCTGCCATATTCAAAAATAAAACCAAAAAGTACCTGTAGTACTTTTTAAGTACGAGGGAGTAATGCGCAAAGCGTCCCTCACCTGTGACGTCACAGCGTCACCTGACGCCATATCAACACATCGGCCATTTTGTCGTCAGTTCAGTCATGGCGAGGACTAACCCTTCATGCAAACTGCACCTACTATCAAGAAGAAGAAGATTTTGTGTTCCACCGATAGTATTATCGTAAGTAAGCACTTATATTTTATATTTTATTAAATTAATTGATTCTATTTTTCTGTAATAAAGGTCCAAAGGGTTGTTAAGGAACAAGGGTGTAGCGATACCGACGCTCAGTGCGCTCAACTCACACCAAAGTATCACCTGTGTAGCTTCTGTAATTAGTGTTAATTAGTTATGCTATAAGATAATGAAGCGAGTATAAGATTAACTCGCTACAAGGGTACTGTGTTGGGAGGTGAGGGCTGTTACTGGTGTCTGTGGGGATGTGAGGACTTGTACCAACCACTATCACCACCAGTACCTTGTCTTGCATCCTGCTTAGTATTCCTATTGAGATATGAAGTATTATTGCATTCATATAATTATTCATTCATTGTCATTACTATTTTTATGGGCTATGTTCTGTTACCCTAATGCTTTTTACCCCTGGGCATGTCCATTTACTCTCCAGCCCTTCACAAGCCACTGCTGCACCCCCTCCATGCCCATACTTACTGTGCTTATTCTTACAGGACTGCACTGCATTATGTGGTGCTCACTGCCTGGACACCTTGATACATGCATTATAGGGTTCTGGTAGTTGTTCTACTCACCAAGCCCTTCCAAGGCCAGGCTTGACATGTGAGAGCTTGGTCCAACAGGCTGTTGCTTGGACAGGCCCCTCAGGCCCACATATCCACCACAGCCTTGTTTGTCCGGCACTTCAAAATCAAATGTTTATTTACGTAAGGTACATACATATTTTTAGGTAAGGTACTCTTTATTTGGGTAAATTTATCTTCGTAGTATTTAGCTTTGGCTCGTCTAATTATCTTGGATAGCAATAACGAGTAATTCTTTGAGAATTCTTTGGAGACAATTCCTAACCTATACTTCTCCCAACCTATACTTCTTCTCAAGGTCATCTTCACTTCTTGAAGATGTTCAGGTTTTCTCTTGAAGATGTCGACGGTTGTTCCAGCAATACTGTATTTCTTTTATTGCTGAAAACCTGTTTTCAGCCATAAAAAAATAATCCTGAATCCAGAAAAAAATCCCTTTTGTATCGTCTGGAAATTTTCAAATATTGCTGATCAAACCTGAGTCTAAATTATTTGTATATATTATGAATTACAGAGGTCCCAGGACAGGGTTTTTAGGCACTCCACTTACATTTTCCCACTCTGACTTAACCCCCATTTATACAAACTCAGTCTTATCTTTTAGCTAATAATTTATTGTACACACCATACTCAGCCTGTGTAGGGTAGTTTATTGTGCATGTGTAGTATATATATTTGTGTAGTATATTTGGTATATTTAATGCCTCTAACCTCTCCTCATAGTTCTTGTCCTTCAGTTCTGGGAGCCACTTAGTAGCATGTCTTTGCACCTTTTCCAGTTTATGTGCTTCTTAAGATATGGGCACCATACAACCGCTGCATATTCCAACTTTGGTCTAACAAAAGTCGTGAACAATTTCTTGAGTATTTCGCCATCCATGCATTTAAAAGCTCTGAATATTATCCTTTACCTGCAATTGGTTGTTGCTGTATTTATAGAATATGATTTGTTCTACTTTACATTTGTTTGTTCCTTTTTTTCAAAATTTCTTTCTGCCTCTCTCCTCACTGCCGTGTAGTTGTTTCTCTTTGTATTACTGGTATGTTTGGGGGTTTGGCCTCTTCGTATATTGATTCCATTTTTGTGTCTTTTGGTCTCTGTCCGTCTTGAAATTTCAGTTGAACAAATCCTGTTTCCTAGTTCTGCATCTTTGTTTTGGTATAAATGTTTTTGTTCCTTTATCATATATTTCACAAAATTGACATACTGTGCATTAATTCATCTCAATTACTTCCTTTCCTAACAGCAAGCCTTTCCAGTAAAATTCTTTGAATTCTTTTCTGACTTCTGGCCTAATGTTTGTTTTATCCTAGTGTGTATGATGCCTAGCGTGTGTCTGGTGCCTGTTGTGTTAAACCGAAGATAAATGCATAAGTATAGGTCAGTAATTTCTCCAGCTTTGAAAGGGGCTTTCATTATGCAGCAGTATTCCACTCTAGAGAGCACTAGCGTCTTGAAAACTATCATCATCGGTATAGCATCTCTAGTGTGAAAAGTTCTTGTTATCTATCCTGTCATTTTTCTTGCAGTTGTGACGGCTACTTTATTGTGTTCTTTAAATGTAAGGCCTTCTGACATCAGTACACCCAAATCCTTTACGTTGCTTTTCCGTTCAATGTTATGATTTGACTGAGTTTTGTAAGTGGTTTCCGTTTTTATATTTTTTATTTTTTCCGTAGCGCATGAGCTGAAACTTATGTTCGTTAATCACCATGTTATTTTCTGTAGCCCATAGAAAGACCTGATTTACATCTGATTGGAGGTTTGCCGTGTCCTCTATGTTGCCTACTCTCGTGAAGATTCTAGTGTCATCTGCAAAGGATGATCAAGTACTATAGGTTGTGTCCTTGTCTATGTCCGATATGAGGATGAGAAAAAGTATTGGAGCAAGCACAGTACGCTTGGGGACTGAGCTCTTTACGGTTGATGGTCCAGATTTTATTTTGTTGACTACTACACATTGGGTTCTATTAGTCAGGAAGTTGTATATCCATCTGCCTATTTTTCCGGTAATTCCTTTTGAACGCATTTTATGTGCAATAACACAATGGTCACATTTGTCAAAGGCTTTTTTTTGTCAAAGCGTTTTGTTTGTCTTCCATGGCATCTAGTGCCATGTCAGAGTGGTCCAGCAACTGTGATAGGCAAGAGCGCCCTGTTCTGAAACCATGTTGTCTGGGGTTATGGAGATGCTGTGATTCCATGTATTTTGTGATCTTACTTCTTAGCATTCTCTCAAAGATTTTTATGATGTGCGATGTTAGTGCTATCGGTCTGTAGTTTTTTGCCTCTGCCTTATTTCCTCCTTTATGGGGCGGTGCTATCTCTGCTGTTTTTAGTATGTCAGGGACAATGCCAGTATCTTGGCTTTGTCTCCAAAGAATGTGAAGGGCCTGCGATAACGTTTTTTACAGTTCTTGATGAATATAGAGTTCCAAGAGTCAGGGCCTGGTGCAGAGTGCATAGGCATACTGTCTATGGTTTCTTCAAAATCCAGTGGGGATAGGATCACATCTGATTTATGATTTGATGTTGGTATCATATCCATGAAAAATTCATTTGGGTTATCAATCAGATGGATGGAGAGCTACACTCGTGGTGTCCCATTTTCCCAGCACTCTTTGTCATATAATGCTTTGAAACTTTTGACGGATTTGGCCTCCACCACCTTCTCACCTAACATGTTCCAACCGTTTACCATTCTGTTTGCAAAAGTGAATTGTCTTACATTTCTTCGGCATCTTTGTTTAGTTCGTTTAAATCTATAACCTCTTGTTCTTGAAATTCCAGGTCTCGGGAAATCTTCCCTATCAAGTTTATCAATTCCTGTTACTGTTTTGTACGTAGTGATCATATCTCCTCTTTTCCTTCTGTCTTCTAGTTTGGAATATTTAATGCCTCTAATGTCTCCTCATAAATCCTGCCCTTCAGTTTTGGTATGAATGTTTGTGTGCCTTCATCGTATATTTTGCAAAATATGGAATACATCTCATTTACTTTACTTTAAGAATATGGTTCGATCAATTAAAAACCCTCTTGTTCAAATTGCAAAGAGACTGAAAGAGATGCAGCATGCTCAATGGATTATATATTAGTGATTATTATTAGGATTATATATTAGTGAATCATATTAGTGATTCAATTATTATGGTCATAAAACAATAAACAAATAGTTTTGGTGTTATTACACTCTATTCACAGGTTATATATAAGTATCTGCATGTTTTGTTCACTATTACAAACCACTAAGTTGGTTAGATTTTTGTTGAGATTGTTATTTATGATAAGATTCCTTACGTTATCTGAGAATGAAGCTATGTCGGTATTGGGAAATCTATAGATGGCACTTATAGTCAAGGAGGATTTAAGGGATTTACTGGAGAACTTGGCAAAGGTATATTCACAATAGTCGTCTCTATTACTAATGAGACTATTGCAGATGAAGGTATCTTTGTAAGATATTGCTATGCCACCTCCTTTTTTTATTAGGCCTGCAGTTGTGAATGGCTTTATTATCAGCCAAGTTGTAGCATACAACATAGCATATATATGTATATGGCATACATATATATATATATATATATATATATATATATATATATATATATATATATATATATATATATATATATATATATATATATATATATATATATATATATATATATATATATATATATGTTATGTTATGTTACAACATAACAGGCCAATTACACTGGATTAATCTTTGTGTTTAGATAGGAGATGCCTCGTATGGGCCAATAAGCCTTCTGCAGCCCCTATGTTTATCCCTTATGTATCCCCCCATGTTTTCACCTTCATTGTATTATCACCTGACCTAATGCGGGTATAAAATCAACTAATATATATATATATATATATATATATATATATATATATATATATATATATATATATATATATATATATATATATATATATATATATATATATATTCAAAATTCGTCAGTGTACTACATTTTTGTTGTTGCTTTTAGGTGATGCTTTTAACCAGTGTACGTGGGTCTGATTGTGCAACCACAGTTCGAAGAATAATGAAGATATGAACAAACGGCCTGTGGTCACTATACAGTCTGGAAGGGCAAAAGAAGAAATTGGCATTTCTACAAAAACAAGAACTATATAATGTTATTTTAAGTAAGTAACCAAAAAATTAAATAATTTTTTTAAAGTTTAAAATTCACTTAAAAATGTAAATTTTAAGTTAAAAAATTTTAACCAAAAAACTTGATATTTTTCATATTTGGAACCATTCCATAATCCCAAGCATAAATGATTATATTTCTATCACTTGCTCTTAAGATTGTTTCATTTAATAGAGGTTGGGCATAATTGTTCTCTGCTGCTAATAGAACTGACTGACTTAGCTATAGGAAAAAGTAAAATTAATTGGTTTATCCATTACAGTATTTTGCAGTTTATTTCATGATCCTGTGCTTAATACTTGCATAAATAGTAGATTACAAAATGCATTTTTATATCATTAGTATTGAATAATAATAATGCAAATAATTGACTTATAAATGATGTACAATTAATTGGTAGGTGATATTATATTATTAATATTTTTTCATTCTTGCAAAGCCTTAACAAAGTCATTAACATGTTAATATAAACTTGATCACCTTCCACTTATTTTCTCATGTGCTACCTACATGTACAAAACCTTATTCCTAAATGCATATTTTGTTCTGAAACTTGTCCTTTATATGTTGTGTATCACCATCTCTGGAGAGTTTTATCTGATTGATGTATAAATTACTTTTAATTTTACAGAATATTATTGTTATACTGAATTTATTATTATATAAATAACTTAATTTTACAGAATCATCTATCAACGCACATCCACAAGTTGAGGAGGAGGATGTGACCTTCCAGATGTCTGAAGTACTGAAACAGGCACCAAACAGGCCTGGTGGATCTAGGTACAAGGTAAAATAATTTAATTTTTTTTTTTTTTTTTACTAATTGTACGATATATATATATATATATATATATATATATATATATATATATATATATATATATATATATATATATATATATATATATATATATATAATGTGTCGTACCTAGTAGCCAGAACGCACATCTCAGCCTACTATGCAAGGCCCGATTTGCCTAATAAGCCAAGTTTTCTTGAATTAATGTTTTTTCGACTACCTAACCTAACATTTTCAGCTACCTAACCTAACCTATAAAGATAGGTTAGGTTCGGTCATATATCTCTATTAATTTTAACTCCAATAAAAAAAGAATTGACCTCATACATAATGAAATGGATAGCTTTATCATTTCATAAGAAAAAAAATAGAGAAAATATATTAATTCATGAAAACTTGGCTTATTAGGCAAATCGGGCCTTGCATAGTAGGCTGAAAAGTGCGTTCTGGCGACTAGGTACGACATATATATATATATATATATATATATATATATATATATATATATATATATATATATATATATATATATATATATATATATATAATATGTATGTGTGTGTGTGTGTGTAATTACCTAAGTGTAGTTAAAGGATGAGACCGTCTTCCCAGCACTCTTTGTCATATAACGCTTTGAAACTACTGACAGTCTTGGCCTCCACCACCTTCTCACCTAACTTGTTCCAACCGTCTACCACTCTATTTGCGAAAGTGAATTTTCTTATATTTCTTTAGCATCTGTGTTAAGCTAGTTTCAATCTATGACCTCCTGTTCTTGAAGTTCCAGGTCTCAGGAAATCTTCCCTGTCGATTTTATCAATTCCTGTTACTATTTTGTATGTAGTGATCATATCACCTCTTCTGTCTTTTAGTTTTGGCATATTTAATGCCTCTAACGTCTCCTCGTAGCTCTTGCCCTTC
>NC_091164.1:37411437-37418937 GCF_040958095.1 Procambarus clarkii
AAAAGTTTCAAAACTGTTGGCATTCTTTCTAAAATCAGATATTATGTACCTCGCCCTGCCCTGGTGACGCTCTATTACTCGCTCATCTATTCTTATCTCAACTATGGTATTTGTGCTTGGGGTTCTACTACCCAAAATCCTTTACATCCTCTAATTACTCAACACAAAGCTGCAATTAGGACAATATCCACCTCTGGCCCCAGACATCACTTGGTACCTCTACTCGAATCTCTGAATATGTTAGATATTAAGTCACTGGCACATCCTCTCATGTGTATTATATATATATAAAATGTTAAACTGTAATGCCAATCCTGACCTTAAAAGCTTCATTGAAGGTTGTAACAGAACCCATGAGCTCCAAACCAGAAACAAATACCTTTTTGATATTCCAAGAGTACTACTTAATCAAACTAGAAATGCTCTACAAATCAAGGGACTCAGAATGTGGAATGACCTTCCCAATCATGTTAAAGACTGTACCTCTCTCAACCAGTTTAAGATAAAAACTAAGTACTGCCTAACTAACTCGCTGTAACCTACCTTACCCTTATAATGTCAACCCATGTCTGTTATTTTTAAACATTGCTGTTTGTCGACCAAATTGTATTTTTTACTGTTTTTCTGCCATGTTCCCCTCTTTTTTTTATATTTTCTCAACACATTTTATACTTTAATCTCAATTAGTATTAAGTTTTAGTCTTTAGTGTTTTCCTGCCCGAAACGCTTTGCATATTAGTGGCTTGAAGTATTGTATATACTAGCTCTATCTATAAATCCATCAATATTTGTATCACCTCTTGTATGTATGTACTTTACCTGAATAAACATTTGATTTTTTTTATTTATGTACATAATATCTGATTTAGAAAAGAATGTCAAGTGATTTTAAAATATTGTTTAGCTATATTTTGTATGTGGCACTGGAAATTCAGCTTGTTATCAATGAGAACTACATAGAATTTGCCATCTACTTTATTACCAATCTGGATATTGCCAATTCTTGATTTAAGAAAATGAGGATTATATAAACAGCTTATATAACTGGCTTGAGGAATTGAGACACATTTGGAATTTCATTTATGTAGATGAGAAAGAGTATGTAAGTAATTATATATATATATATATATATATATATATATATATATATATATATATATATATATATATATATATATATATATTAGTATATTTTGGTAGCAGTCTTTCCTGTAGACATATATTATTAAATATGACCGAAAAAGTAAGATTAATAATTCTAACACGAATTTTCTCAATCTTTCGTACATTACGCTTCACTGTTGGAGGTAAATCAAAAATCACTTCTCCAAAATTCATTTTTATTTCTAGTCTGACGCGACACGGGCGCGTTTCGTAAAACTTATTACATTTTCAAAGACTTCACAAATACACAACTGATTAGAACTTACGTATCTCTGATTTTATATCTACATTCGAGTGAGGTGGGAGGGGTGATGTGGCATTAACACAAGACAGAACAAGAGGGGATATTAATAGGGTATTAAAAGTATCAACACAAGACAGAACAGAAACAATGGGTATTGAATAGAAGTGTTTGTAGAAAGCCTATTGGTCCATATTTCTTGATGCTTCTATATTGGAGCGGAGTCTTGAGGTGGGTAGAATATAGTTGTGCAATAATTGGCTGTTGATTGCTGGTGTTGACTTCTTGATGTGTAGTGCCTCGCAAACGTCAAGCCGCCTGCTATCGCTGTATCTATCGATGATTTCTGTGTTGTTTACTAGGATTTCTCTGGCGATGGTTTGGTTATGGGAAGAGATTATATGTTCCTTAATGGAGCCCTGTTGCTTATGCATCGTTAAACGCCTAGAAAGAGATGTTGTTGTCTTGCCTATATACTGGGTTTTTTGTTCTGTCTTGTGTTGATACTTTTAATACCCTATTAATATCCCCTCTTGTTCTGTCTGGTGTTAATGCCACATCACCCCTCCCACCTCACTCGAATGTAGATATAAAATCAGAGATACGTAAGTTCTAATCAGTTGTGTATTTGTGAAGTCTTTGAAAATGTAATAAGTTTTACGAAACGCGCCCGTGTCGCGTCAGACTAGAAATAAAAATGAATTTTGGAGAAGTGATTTTTGATTTACCTCCAACAGTGAAGCGTAATGTACGAAAGATTGAGAAAATTCGTGTTAGAATTATTAATCTTACTTTTTCGGTCATATTTAATAATATATGTCTACAGAAAAGACTGCTACCAAAATATACTAATATTAAAGTGCACGACCCAGCAGCAAGGAATCAAGCCTTCACGATAAAATATCGCCAGGATCTGATTCGTGATCAGATATACAAGGCAGAGAATGAAATCAAAGACAACAAAACGCAACTACTTCATGCTACAAACGAGTGGAGAAATAGCAACATCGACCATAGTATCCGTACCCGCATTGAACAACACCTCGACATCCTCACAGACCAACATCACCTCAGCACTGAAACAAGGATTATAAAGAAACTAACAACATTATATGGAGGACCTATGGCAATTCCACGACCAAGAGATGGCTTCCTGAACCTTGCAGGAATTAACCTCACTGAGGACCAAGTCACTCTCCTAAATCTGGGCATAAACTGTCATGTTATGTCCAGACCGAGTGAAATGGCCCGGAAAGTAGAGTTGGAAATTCTGTTGGACGACATATTCGACCTCGAGACACAAAAGAAGGTCACTACCAAAGATACCTTACAAGCAGAACTTATTGCAGAAGGAGGAAAGAATCCAGGCAACTACAGAAGCACCATACTGTCCCCTGAGCTTAAAGCGGCAGCTAAAAGCCTTCGTGAGAACAAGGAGATAGTTGTCAGGAGAGGTGACAAGTCGCCAATATATGTCATTCTTAAAAAAGACGAATATCTGGCGAAAATGAACATCATACTCTCTGACCAAACTAAGTTCCAAAGGGTAACGAAGGACACTACAGCCGAATTAAAAGCAAAGGTCAACAAACTGATCGAAACTGTGAACGCCAAGAAGTCCGGACTCCACCTGCCAAAGATCATTGGGGAATATAAACCTGGATATGCGAATGGAAATGTCAAGACGCACAAGCCTGGAAACCCACTTCGGCCAATCATTAGCCAGATACCCACACCCACGTACAGACTGGCGAAGCGACTCAACGGCCTGCTGACTCCTTATGTTCCTTGCGCCTTCAGCCTGAAGTCTCCAAAGGAATTTGTGGACTTACTGCGGGGCACACGGGCCACAGGGATAAGAGCCTCGTTGGACGTAGAATCGCTGTTTACCAACGTACCTGTGGACGAGACAATCGGAATGATAGCCGACAGAGTGTATCGTGATCCAGCCTGTACTCCTCTTGACATGCCAGAAAGTATTCTGAGGAAACTACTCCAAGCTTGTACTAAAGAGGCACCCTTCTTGAGCCCGGATGGGCACATGTATAAGCAAGTAGATGGGGTCGCCATGGGTTCTCCCCTAGGTGTCCTGTTTGCAAACTTCTACATGGGTACCATCGAGCAAAAAGTCTTAGTCGACATGAACTTGAAACCGGCCATATACTGCAGGTATGTTGACGACATTTTTACACAGGTACCTGATGTCAGACATCTGCAGGAGCTGAAGGAGGCATTTGAGCAGAGTTCCGTGCTGCGTTTCACTTACGAGACGGAAAAGGATGGGAAGCTGCCTTTTCTAGATGTAACTGTCATGGAAAAGGGCGGAGGTTTCCACACTGCAGTCTACACTAAGGAAACAAACATAGGAATGTGCCTAAATGCCAACAGCGACTGCCCTGACAGGTACAAGAGGAGTGTTGTTAACGCATACGTCGACCGTGCTCTCAGCCACAGCTCAGAATGGAAGCAAGTCGACGAAGAACTCTGTAGGGTAAGGCAGGTCCTAGTCAATAACGGCTTCTCCAATGGTTTCATCGAAGACATCATAAGAAGGAAAGTGAAAAGCCATGCAACCTCTGAAGAGACAACTAACACAACACCTATACCCCCTATTAGACTATTTTACAGGAACTTCTTTTCCACAGCTCATAAAACGGAGGAAAGGGTCCTGAAAGATATTGTTAATAGAAACGTTATCCCTACAGACAAAAATCAGAGGATACAACTGACGATTTACTATAAAACCAGAAAAACGGCCAAAAAAAAAAAGCCAAAGAAAAAAAGCCCCTTGGGAATCTTTGCCAGCAGACTTTAAGATTATGGCTCTTGAAGGAAAGAAGAACCAGACAAATCCTCATCTGCTACGTAACATTGCACAGATGCATATAGAAGCAAACATGGCATCCGACAGCTTCACTTACTTCAAGATGGATCTGTAGACCAGCAGGGACAAGAAACCGGAGCTGCAGTTAAAGCAGGAAACTCTGTAAATAGTTGGAGACTCTCAAATGGGTGTTCGACTTTACAAACAGAGATGCTAGCCATTCAAAAGGCTTTGGAACATGCTCTTGCTGAACACCGACAACATGTTATCATACATACAGATTCGAGAACCGCCATTGAAACCTTGCAACAAGAACACATATGTGATAACATCCATCTGATCACAAATTTATTTATTTATTTATGCATATACAAGAATGTACAAGGAATGTGAGGATACAAATATGGTAATTACAGTCTTGTAAATGTCATATCATTCATGCAAACACTCAAACGACAAGGCCGACGGGTACTTATCAACTGGGTGCCAAGTCATGTGGGAATAATAGGAAATGACATTGCAGACGAAGCTGCAAAACTTGCTACTAAGAGGAGAAATGTAGACATTTACATACCACAGAGTCTATCACAGATTAAGAAAGTAATTAGAAACAGAGCAATGCAAAAGATGTACAGTGACCACAACACAGCAGTTGCAACATCAGGATCTGCGGGTTGGTACAAGAATTCAACCAACTACGAACCACTTAGTTTGATGAAAGGGAACAGTAGAGCAACAGAAGTACATTTACATCGCATAAGGCTTGGATACCCATGTGCATGGGAAATAGGCTTACAGGTTCCGGAAGATGAGAGGAAATGTCAACACTGTGGAGAAATGCCCGACAGACCACTGGAACATTATCTAACACAGTGCACAGTTACAAACCCATTAAGATTTCAACTTAGATTCAACAGAGCAGAAGAAGTTGTTAAACACATATGGCAAAATCTTACTGAAGCGACCATACGAGTCATAAATACTCATACTCCGCCCAAGTAAAACAGAAACAAGCAACACTTAGTGGGCCAGCCAGAGGCTTAGGGCCCGCGCAGGAATATCCCTGAAAAAAAAAAGTAGTTACACACTTAAGAATTATTCAATAATAAATACAAATTCGTCCTTCACTTATGGTAAAGGAAAGTCTACTTGGAAGGATTCAATTTACTTGAGATTAAGATTAGGATACAAATATATCTGGCAATACGGTGTTGATGTCAGTGAAAAAGATAAGGAGTGTAAATTATGTAGTATGCCGCACGCCCACACCTTAGAACATTATGTATTAGAGTGTCAATTTATTGATAACTATAGAAATAAGGACATAAATAGTGTACCACATCAAATTGTTTGGATGTGTGATAATGGTATAATAGACAGTATACTTAGGAGCTACAAGAATTTGTCCCAAGAGTGTACCACTTATATGCTGTGCTTACTATTTTAACCTGCAATGTTAAATGGGATTCTTGTAATGTTATTTGTCTATTTGTACTCACTGCATTTGGGCGCCCCTTGAGGGACTTGAAGTAGAGAGGGGTAGACATAGCCTAAGCTACTCTATCCCTTTGAGATGTATTTATTACTTATCTCAATAAACATACTTGAACTTGAACTTCTTGTATATGCATAAATAAATCCATAAACTGACAAAAATGTTGTGTTTTGTGCGTTGTATCATGTTTATGGGCATTCGGGTGTATTCACCTAGTATTATTAATTATTAATATTTTACAACAACAATACAATACAATTTTATTTAGGTAAGGTACATACATACAAAAATTTTTTACAAGGATTGGTTGACTTATAGGTAGAGCTAGTACATACAATGCCTAAAGCCACTATTACGCAAAAGCGTTTCGGGCATGATAAACTTAAATGACAATCTTAATACTAATTGAGCATAATGAGTAGAATGAAAACAAGAAATGAAAACATAGATGAAAAAGCAGCACAAATAAAATTATGTCGACAAACAGCGCTCTTTAAAGAAAAAACAGACATTGGTTGACAATAGAAGGGTAAGGTAGGTTACAGGGAATTTATTAGGTATAGCTTCGTTTTTAACTTAAACTGATTGAGAGAGGTACAGTCTTTAACATGGTTGGGAAGGTCATTCCACATTCTGGGCCCCTTGATTTGTAGAGCATTTCTAGTTTGATTAAGTCGTACTCTAGGAATATCAAAACTGTATTTATTTCTGGTGTGGTGCTCATGGGTTCTGTTACAACCTTCTATGAAGCTTTTGAGATCAGGATTGGCATTATAGTTTAGCGTTTTATATATGTATAATACACATGAGAGAATGTGCAGTGACTTAATGTCTAACATATTCAGAGATTTGAGTAGGGGTACCGAGTGATGTCTGGGGCCAGAATTGGATATTGTTCTAATAGCAGCTTTGTGTTGAGTAATTAGAGGACGTAAGTGATTTTGGGTAGTAGAGCCCCAAGCACAAATACCATAGTTGAGATATGGATAGATAAGGGAGTAATAGAGAGTCACCAGGGCAGGGCGTGGTACATTATATCTGATCTTAGAAAGAATGCCCACAGTTTTTGAAACTTTTTTTGATATGTTTAGAATGTGTCCCTGGAAATTAAGCTTGTGGTCAATGAGAAGGCCAAGAAATTTACCATCTAATTTGTTACAAATTTGGGTATTGTTTATTTTGAGATTTATTTGATTAGAGGATTTATTGCCAAACAGAATATAGAAAGTTTTGTATATGTTAAGGGTGAGTTTGTTGGCAGTTAGCCACAGATGGACTTTATTTAGCTCAGTATTTACTGTGGCATTTAGAGCAAGGGGATCAGGACTAGAGTAAATGAAGGTTGTGTCGTCAGCAAATAGAATTGGTTTGAGGTGTTGGGAGGCATTTGGAAGGTCATTAATGTAGATGAGAAAGAGGAGAGGGCCAAGTATGCTGCACTGGGGAACACCAATGTTGATGGGTAGGGTGCGAGAAATAGTATTATTCACAGAAACATATTGGAGCCTGTCAGTAAGGTAGGATTTGAGGTATTGTAGGGAGTGTCCTCTGACTCCATAATGATGTAATTTAAGAAGAAGGTTTTGGTGGTTGACAGTATCAAAAGCTTTACGCAGGTCCACAAACAACCCAACAGGGAACTCATTTTTATCAAGAGCTGTATGAATCGAGTTAAGCATACTAATAAGTGCATCGTTAGTGCTTTTTTTGGGTCTGAAGCCATATTGGCAAGGGCTAAGTATATTGAGTTTGGCTAGATATGAGTAAAGCTGCTTA
>NC_091164.1:37423937-37473697 GCF_040958095.1 Procambarus clarkii
AAAAATTTTCTGACATAGAAAAATGAGGGCAGTAATCAGAGGCAATGTATCGGACTGGAGAAATGTCACAAGTGGAGTACCACAGGGTTCAGTTCTTGCACCAGTGATGTTTATTGTCTACATAAATGATCTACCAGTTGGTATACAGAATTACATGAACATGTTTGCTGATGATGCTAAGATAATAGGAAGGATAAGAAATTTAGATGATTGTCATGCCCTTCAAGAAAACCTGGATAAAATAAGTATATGGAGCACCACTTGGCAAATGGAATTTAATGTTAATAAATGCCATGTTATGGAATGTGGAACAGGAGAACATAGACCCCACACAACCTATACATTATGTGAGAAATCTTTAAAGAATTCTGATAAAGAAAGAGATCTAGGGGTGGTTCTAGATAGAAAACTATCACCTGAGGACCACATAAAGAATATTGTGCGAGGAGCCTATGCTACGCTTTCTAACTTTAGAATTGCGTTTAAATACATGGATGGTGATATACTAAAGAAATTGTTCATGACTTTTGTTACGCCAAAGCTAGAATATGCAGCTGTTGTGTGGTGCCCAACAACAGAAGTTGGCCCATATCTTAAGAAGCACATCAACAAACTGGAAAAGGTGCAAAGACATGCTACTAAGTGGCTCCCAGAACTGAAGGGCAAGAGCTACGAGGAGACGTTAGAGGCATTAAATATGCCAAAACTAAAAGACAGAAGAGGTGATATGATCACTACATACAAAATAGTAACAGGAATTGATAAAATCGACAGGGAAGATTTCCTGAGACCTGGAACTTCAAGAACAGGAGGTCATAGATTGAAACTAGCTTAACACAGATGCTAAAGAAATATAAGAAAATTCACTTTCGCAAATAGAGTGGTAGACGGTTGGAACAAGTTAGGTGAGAAGGTGGTGGAGGCCAAGACTGTCAGTAGTTTCAAAGCGTTATATGACAAAGAGTGCTGGGAAGACGGTCTCATCCTTTAACTACACTTAGGTAATTACACACACATACATATTATATATATATATATATATATATATATATATATATATATATATATATATATATATATATATATATATATATATATGTCGTACCTAGTCGCCAGAACGCACTTTTCAGCCTACTATGCAAGGCCCGATTTGCCTAATAAGCCAAGTTTTCATGAATTAATATATTTTCTCTATTTTTTTTCTTATGAAATGATAAAGCTATCCATTTCATTATGTATGAGGTCAATTCTTTTTTTATTGGAGTTAAAATTAATAGAGATATATGACCGAACCTAACCTATCTTTATAGGTTAGGTTAGGTAGCTGAAAATGTTAGGTTAGGTAGTCGAAAAAACATTAATTCAAGAAAACTTGGCTTATTAGGCAAATCGGGCCTTGCATAGTAGGCTGAGATGTGCGTTCTGGCTACTAGGTACGACACATTATATATATATTTATATATATATATATATATATTTATATATATATATATATATATATATATATATTTATATATATATATATATATATATTTATATATATATATATATATATATATATATATATATATATATATATATATATATATATATATATATATATATATATATATATATATATCTCGGACAATTAGTAAAAAAAAAAAAAAAAAATTAAATTATTTTACCTTGTACCTAGATCCACCAGGCCTGTTTGGTGCCTGTTTCAGTACTTGAGAAATCTGGAAGGTCACATCCTCCTCCTCAACTTGTGGATGTGCGTCGATAGATGATTCTGTAAAATTAAGTTATTTATATAATAATAAATTCAGTATAACAATAATATTCTGTAAAATTAAAAGTAATTTATACATCAATCAGATAAAACTCTCCAGAGATGGTGATACACAACATATAAAGGACAAGTTTCAGAACAAAATATGCATTTAGGAATAAGGTTTTGTACATGTAGGTAGCACATGAGAAAATAAGTGGAAGGTGATCAAGTTTATATTAACATGTTAATGACTTTGTTAAGGCTTTGCAAGAATGAAAAAATATTAATAATATAATATCACCTACCAATTAATTGTACATCATTTATAAGTCAATTATTTGCATTATTATTATTCAATACTAATGATATAAAAATGCATTTTGTAATCTACTATTTATGCAAGTATTAAGCACAGGATCATGAAATAAACTGCAAAATACTGTAATGGATAAACCAATTAATTTTACATTTTCCTATAGCTAAGTCAGTCAGTTCTATTAGCAGCAGAGAACAATTATGCCCAACCTCTATTAAATGAAACAATCTTAAGAGCAAGTGATAGAAATATAATCATTTATGCTTGGGATTATGGAATGGTTCCAAATATGAAAAATATCAAGTTTTTTGGTTAAAATTTTTTAACTTAAAATTTACATTTTTAAGTGAATTTTAAACTTTAAAAAAATTATTTAATTTTTTGGTTACTTACTTAAAATAACATTATATAGTTCTTGTTTTTGTAGAAATGCCAATTTCTTCTTTTGCCCTTCCAGACTGTATAGTGACCACAGGCCGTTTGTTCATATCTTCATTATTCTTCGAACTGTGGTTGCGCAATCAGACCCACATACACTGGTTAAAAGCATCACCTAAAAGCAACAACAAAAATGTAGTACACTGACGAATTTTGAATATATATATATATATATATATATATTAGTTGATTTTATACCCGCATTAGGTCAGGTGATAATACAATGAAGGTGAAAACATGGGGGGATACATAAGGGATAAACATAGGGGCTGCAGAAGGCTTATTGGCCCATACGAGGCATCTCCTATCTAAACACAAAGATTAATCCAGTGTAATTGGCCTGTTATGTTGTAACATATTATATATATATATATATATATATATATATATATATATATATATATATATATATATATATATATATATATATATATATATATATATATATATATATATATATGTATGTATGTATGCCATATACATATATATGCTATGTTGTATGCCACAACTTGGCTGATAATAAAGCCATTCACAACTGCAGGCCTAATAAAAAAAGGAGGTGGCATAGCAATATCTTACAAAGATACCTTCATCTGCAATAGTCTCATTAGTAATAGAGACGACTATTGTGAATATACCTTTGCCAAGTTCTCCAGTAAATCCCTTAAATCCTCCTTGACTATAAGTGCCATCTATAGATTTCCCAATACCGACATAGCTTCATTCTCAGATAACGTAAGGAATCTTATCATAAATAACAATCTCAACAAAAATCAAACCAACTTAGTGGTTTGTAATGGTGAACAAAACATGCAGATACTTATATATAACCTGTGAATAGAGTGTAATAACACCAAAACTATTTGTTTATTGTTTTATGACCATAATAATTGAATCACTAATATGATTCACTAATATATAATCCTAATAATAATCACTAATATATAATCCATTGAGCATGCTGCATCTCTTTCAGTCTCTTTGCAATTTGAACAAGAGGGTTTTTAATTGATCGAACCATATTCTTAAAGTAAAGTAAATGAGATGTATTCCATATTTTGCAAAATATACGATGAAGGCACACAAACATTCATACCAAAACTGAAGGGCAGGATTTATGAGGAGACATTAGAGGCATTAAATATTCCAAACTAGAAGACAGAAGGAAAAGAGGAGATATGATCACTACGTACAAAACAGTAACAGGAATTGATAAACTTGATAGGGAAGATTTCCCGAGACCTGGAATTTCAAGAACAAGAGGTTATAGATTTAAACGAACTAAACAAAGATGCCGAAGAAATGTAAGACAATTCACTTTTGCAAACAGAATGGTAAACGGTTGGAACATGTTAGGTGAGAAGGTGGTGGAGGCCAAATCCGTCAAAAGTTTCAAAGCATTATATGACAAAGAGTGCTGGGAAAATGGGACACCACGAGTGTAGCTCTCCATCCATCTGATTGATAACCCAAATGAATTTTTCATGGATATGATACCAACATCAAATCATAAATCAGATGTGATCCTATCCCCACTGGATTTTGAAGAAGCCATAGACAGTATGCCTATGCACTCTGCACCAGGCCCTGACTCTTGGAACTCTATATTCATCAAGAACTGTAAAAAACGTTATCGCAGGCCCTTCACATTCTTTGGAGACAAAGCCAAGATACTGGCATTGTCCCTGACATACTAAAAACAGCAGAGATAGCACCGCCCCATAAAGGAGGAAATAAGGCAGAGGCAAAAAACTACAGACCGATAGCACTAACATCGCACATCATAAAAATCTTTGAGAGAATGCTAAGAAGTAAGATCACAAAATACATGGAATCACAGCATCTCCATAACCCCAGACAACATGGTTTCAGAACAGGGCGCTCTTGCCTATCACAGTTGCTGGACCACTCTGACATGGCACTAGATGCCATGGAAGACAAACAAAACGCTTTGACAAAAAAAAGCCTTTGACAAATGTGACCATTGTGTTATTGCACATAAAATGCGTTCAAAAGGAATTACCGGAAAAATAGGCAGATGGATATACAACTTCCTGACTAATAGAACCCAATGTGTAGTAGTCAACAAAATAAAATCTGGACCATCAACCGTAAAGAGCTCAGTCCCCAAGCGTACTGTGCTTGCTCCAATACTTTTTCTCATCCTCATATCGGACATAGACAAGGACACAACCTATAGTACTTGATCATCCTTTGCAGATGACACTAGAATCTTCACGAGAGTAGGCAACATAGAGGACACGGCAAACCTCCAATCAGATGTAAATCAGGTCTTTCTATGGGCTACAGAAAATAACATGGTGATTAACGAACATAAGTTTCAGCTCATGCGCTACGGAAAAAATAAAAAATATAAAAACGGAAACCACTTACAAAACTCAGTCAAATCATAACATTGAACGGAAAAGCAACGTAAAGGATTTGGGTGTACTGATGTCAGAAGGCCTTACATTTAAAGAACACAATAAAGTAGCCGTCACAACTGCAAGAAAAATGACAGGATAGATAACAAGAACTTTTCACACTAGAGATGCTATACCGATGATGATAGTTTTCAAGACGCTAGTGCTCTCTAGAGTGGAATACTGCTGCATAATGAAAGCCCCTTTCAAAGCTGGAGAAATTACTGACCTATACTTATGCATTTATCTTCGGTTTAACACAACAGGCACCAGACACACGCTAGGCATCATACACACTAGGATAAAACAAACATTAGGCCAGAAGTCAGAAAAGAATTCAAAGAATTTTACTGGAAAGGCTTGCTGTTAGGAAAGGAAGTAATTGAGATGAATTAATGCACAGTATGTCAATTTTGTGAAATATATGATAAAGGAACAAAAACATTTATACCAAAACAAAGATGCAGAACTAGGAAACAGGATTTGTTCAACTGAAATTTCAAGACGGACAGAGACCAAAAGACACAAAAATGGAATCAATATACGAAGAGGCCAAACCCCCAAACATACCAGTAATACAAAGAGAAACAACTACACGGCAGTGAGGAGAGAGGCAGAAAGAAATTTTGAAAAAAAGGAACAAACAAATGTAAAGTAGAACAAATCATATTCTATAAATACAGCAACAACCAATTGCAGGTAAAGGATAATATTCAGAGCTTTTAAATGCATGGATGGCGAAATACTCAAGAAATTGTTCACGACTTTTGTTAGACCAAAGTTGGAATATGCAGCGGTTGTATGGTGCCCATATCTTAAGAAGCACATAAACTGGAAAAGGTGCAAAGACATGCTACTAAGTGGCTCCCAGAACTGAAGGACAAGAACTATGAGGAGAGGTTAGAGGCATTAAATATACCAAATATACTACACAAATATATATACTACACATGCACAATAAACTACCCTACACAGGCTGAGTATGGTGTGTACAATAAATTATTAGCTAAAAGATAAGACTGAGTTTGTATAAATGGGGGTTAAGTCAGAGTGGGAAAATGTAAGTGGAGTGCCTAAAAACCCTGTCCTGGGACCTCTGTAATTCATAATATATACAAATAATTTAGACTCAGGTTTGATCAGCAATATTTGAAAATTTCCAGACGATACAAAAGGGATTTTTTTCTGGATTCAGGATTATTTTTTTATGGCTGAAAACAGGTTTTCAGCAATAAAAGAAATACAGTATTGCTGGAACAACCGTCGACATCTTCAAGAGAAAACCTGAACATCTTCAAGAAGTGAAGATGACCTTGAGAAGAAGTATAGGTTGGGAGAAGTATAGGTTAGGAATTGTCTCCAAAGAATTCTCAAAGAATTACTCGTTATTGCTATCCAAGATAATTAGACGAGCCAAAGCTAAATACTACGAAGATAAATTTACCCAAATAAAGAGTACCTTACCTAAAAATATGTATGTACCTTACGTAAATAAACATTTGATTTTGAAGTGCCGGACAAACAAGGCTGTGGTGGATATGTGGGCCTGAGGGGCCTGTCCAAGCAACAGCCTGTTGGACCAAGCTCTCACATGTCAAGCCTGGCCTTGGAAGGGCTTGGTGAGTAGAACAACTACCAGAACCCTATAATGCATGTATCAAGGTGTCCAGGCAGTGAGCACCACATAATGCAGTGCAGTCCTGTAAGAATAAGCACAGTAAGTATGGGCATGGAGGGGGTGCAGCAGTGGCTTGTGAAGGGCTGGAGAGTAAATGGACATGCCCAGGGGTAAAAAGCATTAGGGTAACAGAACATAGCCCATAAAAATAGTAATGACAATGAATGAATAATTATATGAATGCAATAATACTTCATATCTCAATAGGAATACTAAGCAGGATGCAAGACAAGGTACTGGTGGTGATAGTGGTTGGTACAAGTCCTCACATCCCCACAGACACCAGTAACAGCCCTCACCTCCCAACACAGTACCCTTGTAGCGAGTTAATCTTATACTCGCTTCATTATCTTATAGCATAACTAATTAACACTAATTACAGAAGCTACACAGGTGATACTTTGGTGTGAGTTGAGCGCACTGAGCGTCGGTATCGCTACACCCTTGTTCCTTAACAACCCTTTGGACCTTTATTACAGAAAAATAGAATCAATTAATTTAATAAAATATAAAATATAAGTGCTTACTTACGATAATACTATCGGTGGAACACAAAATCTTCTTCTTCTTGATAGTAGGTGCAGTTTGCATGAAGGGTTAGTCCTCGCCATGACTGAACTGACGACAAAATGGCCGATGTGTTGATATGGCGTCAGGTGACGCTGTGACGTCACAGGTGAGGGACGCTTTGCGCATTACTCCCTCGTACTTAAAAAGTACTACAGGTACTTTTTGGTTTTATTTTTGAATATGGCAGAAGTTGGACAGCTTTTCAAATCATTATAAGGGAGTGAGTTCCATAGACTAGGTCCCTTTATTTACATAGAGTGTTTACATAGATTAAGTTTGACTCTGGGGATATCAAAGAGATATTTATGTCTGGTGGGGACGTGGCCATGTGTTCTATTACATCTGTCCAGGAAGAGTTTCAGAACAGGGTTTGCAGTTAGAAAAAGGGCTTTATAAACGTAATTTACACAGGAGAATGTATGGAGTGAATTTGTTTAGCATGTTTAAGGATTTGAACAAGGGAGCTGTGTGTTGTCTGAAGGTAGAGTTATTTATTGTCCTGATAGCAGATTTTTACTGGATGATGATGGGCTTGAGGTAGTTTGCAGAGGTTGAACCCCAAGCACAAACGCCATAAGAATGATAGGGATAGATAAGTGCATAATAGAGTGAGAGGAGAGCAGAGTAGGGTACATAATATCTGATCTTAAACAGTATACCAACTGTTTTAGAAACCTTTTTAGTTATGTGTTGTATATGGGTGCGGAAGTTGAGTCTCTTGTCTAAGTATAGGCTAAGAAACTTTCCATCATTTTTATTGCTAATGTTTACATTATCTATCTGAAGCTGAATTGCATTTGTTGATTTGTTTCCAAATAAGATATAGTAGGTCTTTTCTATGTTTTGTGTGAGGTTTGTTGGTTGACATCCACAAGTAGACTTTTTTTAATTAATTGTTTACAACATTATTTAACAGGAGTGGGTTGGGGTCAGAGTAGATGAGTAGTATCATCAGCCAACAATATAGGTTTAAGTATGTTAGAGACATTAGGGAGATCATTGATGTATATAAGAAACAGGAGGGTCCTAGGATGCTGCTCTGTGGCACCTTTACGGTAAGTGGTAGAGTGGGAGAGGTTATATCATTGATGGCTTCATATTGGTGTCTGTTACTAAGATAGGATCGGATATAGTTTAGGGCAAGGCCACGGATTCCATAATGGTGGAATTTAAGTAAGAGGTAGTTATGGTTAACAGTATCAAAGGCCTTTCTCAGGCCGATGAAGAGTTCAATTGGAAACTCACTTTTGTCAAGGGCTGAGAAGATTAAGTCAAGCAGACTAACAATAGCATCATTGGTACTCTTTTGGGAGCGGAAGCCAAACTGACAGGGACTTAGTATATTGAATTTTACAAGATTGGAGTAGAGCTGTTTGTAAAAAAAAAAAAAATAATTTTGATAATATAGGTAGATTCGATATGGGTCTGTTGGTTTTAAGGGAAAGATTTATCTCATTGACGTCAGTGGAATTAATAGGCTTTAGGTACAGAGACTGTGGATAGTTACCTGTAAGATAGTCCTTAATGTCAGTACTGGAAGATGGAATATCATTTGCAAGGGATGAACCAATGGAAGAGAAGAACCTATTGAACTCAATAGCAGAATCAGAGGCTGAAAGCTGACAATCGTTATTAGACAGGAGAGTCGGTTTGTTATTTAAAGACTTCTTTGATCCCAATATTTGTGAAATTGTTCTCCAAGTTTGTTTAATGTTGCTCTTTTTTTGGGTAAATTTATCTTTGTAGTATTTAGTTTTGGCTCGTCTAATTATCTCAGACAGCAATAATGAGTAATTCTTTGGAGACAATTCCTAACCTATACTTTTTCTCAAGGTCATGTTTTTTATTAATAGATTTAAGTATTCCCTTTGTAAGCCAGGGATTGTTAAGCCTTTTGGTTGTGACTTGTTTTGTAAGCATAGGACAGTGGGTATTATAAAGGCTAAGAGTTTTTTGAAGAAAAGATTGCACTGCATTGCAAAGATTGATTTTAATTATTAATTCACCTAGTTGTGTTTGCGGGGGTGTGTTGCAGTCCGTCTAATTACCACAAGCTACACAAGCTTCACAAAGCTTCCTGGCAATACGTTATTAATGAATAAATATGATATATTTACTCATAATGTTGGTGCTGAATGTACAACACGAAAAAATATAATTTTAATCTGAAAAAGTATCTTTTTATAAAGAAATTAGGCGAAAATAAAGAGCTGATGATGCCAAATCAAGGTCAGCCTAACCTAACATATCATATATATTCATTACTAACGTATTGCCAGGAAGCTTTGTGAAACTTGTGTAGCTTGTGGTAGCTTGCGGTAATTAGACGGACCCGTGTGTTTTGTTTACGATGACGGGCGGCGTCCTTACCAAGCCGGGATTATGTCCACAACATCACTAAACTTCATTTAATAACTATATGCCTGTTAAGTAGAAGATTTTAATTATTAATTGCATTATATTGTCGTTTTAATCGTGAACACGTACACATATGTGAAACGTCCAAAGCTGGTGTCCAAAGTGGTAAAAATATTAGTGTGCGATGTTGTCAATGTACAAAGTGTCTAAACTGCCACTTTTATACAACTACAAATATCTTCGATTTTACTTAAAAAATATTTGTCTGGTAAAGGTTTTATATAATGCTTCCATTTCTGTCTTTCTTCTGACTAATAAATAATTTAATTTATCAAAATGTTTTCAACCATATTTTTTCGGCGTTCGACTATTCCAACATGGGTGACCATTTTGGGAACGCGATACTTGGGTTGACCCAACTGATACTTGGGTCAGGTCCATTATGGTTCGGAGCACATCCACTATGGGAGAGCTGTTTCCTTCAAAAAGTTTAATCGTGTAGCATTATGTTTAAATAAACAATTCCAAGTACAATCTTTGATTGATAAACATGAGGATAAATACAAGTGTTAATTGTAAATGACTAGATATAAACAAAAATAAGGAAGGAAAGATGATATGTGGAACCAGACAAAAACATCGGAACGCTTAGGTAAACAACCGCCACCATTTTAGCAGCACCCGCCGGTGATGTCCAGCACGAGCATTAAGGGAAAACCTTGACATAAACTGCACCTATCATAAAGAAAAAGCACCACCATTGACCGCCAAGTGCTCACATCAAGTCTAACTCTAAGAAACAACACTCAAGTCTTGACGCTTCTCCCAACATCCGGGGAAGAAAACCTTCACACAAACTGCACCTGTCATAAAGAAGATGAAGACTCACCAGTGTCCCCAGTGTCGGAAGGTATTCTCCCGTCCTAGAGATGTGAAACGTCACATGTTAGTGCATTCAGGTGACAAACCTCATGAGTGTCCAGAATGTGGAAAGAGATTCAGTCAGCGTGGACATATGAAGCGTCACAGGATGGTGCATGCGGATGAGAGACCTTTTCAATGTGCCGAGTGTGGCAAAAAATTTAGAGAACGTGGAAATATAATAAAGCACATGTTAGTGCATTCAGGTGACAAACCTTATGGATGTCCAGAGTGTGGGAAGAGATTCAGTCGTCTTGGAAGTATGACGATTCACATGTTAGTGCATTCAGTTGACAAACCTTATATATGTCCAGAGTGTGGGAAAAGATTCAGGCATCTTCAACATATGAAGACTCACAGGATGGTGCATGCGCATCAGAGACCTTTCCAATGTGCCGAGTGTGGCAAAAAATTTAGAGAACGTGGAAATATAATAAAGCACATGTTAGTGCATTCAGGTGATAAACCTCTTGAATGTCCAGAGTGTGGGAAGAGATTCAGTCACCGTAGAAATATGAAGGCTCACATGTTAGTGCATTCAGGTGACAAACCTTATGGATGTCCAGAGTGTGGGAAGAGATTCAGTCGTCTTGGAAATATGAAGACTCACAAGATGGTGCATGTGGATGAGAGACCTTTTCAGTGTGCAGAGTGTGGCAAAAAATTTAAAGTACGTGGAACTATAATAAAGCACATGCTAGTGCATTCAAGTGACAAGCCTCACGAGTGTTCAGAGTGTGGGAAGAGATTCAGTCGTCTTGGTGATATGAAGAGGCACAAAATGATACATGCAGATAATAGGATAAACACTTAAGAGTGTGGAAGGTAATTAAGAGAATGTTGAAGGATAATGAGGCACATACAGGTATATTAACTTAACTTTAATCTAACAGTGTGTGGGTGCTATCACAATGTCAGTTGGATGTTCTTCAAAGGTAATTCTATTTTGTTTGAGACATACACTTCACCATGAAAGGTAAAGATCAAGATATTTTATTCTATTGTTCTTTTATGAAAGTTAGATGACCAAGCAAGAACTAGAGAAGCTGTCACTATAGGAAAATTCAAAATTGCTTATAAGTATAGAAATATCTCTTTAGTTTAGCAAAGATAAATCAAACCTTTAAATGTTTTTCTTCATATTTATGTAAATAATAATGTGCTTTCTGTTTTTGTTCTCTGTGAAAATTTATTTAAAATGTAATATACTCTGTAGCTAAGTTATGGACATTATTGTTGTAATATTATTTAGCATTGGTGCTGGTGAAGAAGACAGTCTGAGACGTACGTAAGATGAGACCATTTGATTGATAGTGAAATGTAGGTTAATCAAGGAATTTTCTCATCAGATTCATATGCAAACTGATGTCTATTTTATATTTTTTGTTTAGGCATATTTATGAATAATACTCTTAAATAAATAAATAAACAAATGTTTATTTAGGTAAGGTACATACATACAACAAATTTTTACAAAGATTGGTTGACTTATAGGTAGAGCTAGTACATACAATGCCTAAAGCCACTATTACGCAAAGTGTTTCGGGCATGAAAAACTTAAATGACAAGCTTAATACTAATTGAGCATAAAGAGTAGAATGAAAACAAGAAATGAAAACATAGCTGAAAAAGCAGCACAAATACAATTATGTCGACAAACAGCGCTCTTTAAAAAAAAACAGACATTGGTTGACAATAGAAGGGTAAGGTAGGTTACAGGGAATTTATTAGGTATAGCTTTGTTTTTATCTTAAACTGGTTGAGAGAGGTACAGTCTTTAACATGATTGGGAAGGTCATTCCACATTCTGGGCCCCTTGATTTGTAGAGCATTTCTAGTTTGATTAAGTCGTACTCTAGAAATATCAAAACTGTATTTATTTCTGGTGTAGTGCTCATGGGTTCTGTTACAACCTTCTATGAAGCTTTTGAGATCAGGATTGGCATTAGAGTTTAGCGTTTTATATATGTATAATACACATGAGAGAATGTGCAGTGACTTCATGTCTAACATATTCAGAGATTTGAGTAGGGGTACCCTGTGATGTCTGGGGCCAGAGTTGGATATTGTCCTAATAGCAGCTTTGTGTTGAGTAATTAGAGGACGTAAGTGATTTTGGGTAGTAGAGCCCCAAGCACAAATACCATAGTTGAGATATGGATAGATAAGGGAGTAATAGAGAGTCACCAGGGCAGGGCGTGGTACATTATATCTGATCTTAGAAAGAATGCCCACAGTTTTTTAAACTTTTTTTGATATATTTAGAATGTGTCCCTGGAAATTCAGCTTGTGGTCAATGATAATGCCAAGGAATTTGCCATCTAATTTGTTACAAATTTGGGTATTGTTTATTTTGAGATTTATTTGATTAGAGGATTTATTGCCAAACAGAATATAGAAAGTTTTGTCACTGTTAAGGGTGAGTTTGTTGGCAGTTAGCCAAAGATGGACTTTATTTAGCTCAGTATTTACTGTGGCATTTAGAGCAAGGGGGTCAGGACTGGAGTAAATGAAGGTTGTGTCGTCAGCAAATAGAATTGGTTTGAGGTGTTGGGAGGCATTTGGAAGGTCATTAATGTAGATGAGAAAGAGGAGAGGGCCAAGTATGCTGCCCTGAGGAACACCAATGTTGATGGATAGGGTGGGAGAAATTGTATTATTCACAGGAACATATTGGAGCCTGTCAGTAAGGTAGGATTTGAGGTATTGCAGGAAGTGTCCTCTGACTCCATAATGATGTAATTTAAGAAGAAGGTTTTGGTGGTTGACAGTGTCAAAAGCTTTACGCAGGTCCACAAATAACCCAACAGGGAACTCATTTTTATCAAGAGCTGTATGAATCGAGTTAAGCATACTAATAAGTGCATCGTTAGTGCTTTTTTTGGGTCTGAAGCCATATTGGCAAGGGCTAAGTATACAACCCGTTCTCGCAAATTCGTAAAGTCAATATTGACTTATTAACTACGTGCAAAGGTGATATACTAAACATAATAGATACCCCTAAAAAGATTCATAGAAAACATCGACCTTGCCTAACCTTGTTAGTATCTTAAGATAAGCATCTTATTGCTTTGTAATTACAATTATTACTTAACCTATACCTATTATAGGTTAGGTAATAATTGTAATTACAAAGCAATAAGATGCTTATCTTAAGATACTAACAAGGTTAGGTAAGGTCGGTGTTTTCTATGAATCTTTTTAAGGGTATCTATTATGTTAAGTATGTCACCTATGCACATATTTATTAAGTCAATATTGACTTATTAAATTTGTGAGAACGGGTTGAAGTATATTGTGTTTGGCTAGATATGAGTAAAGCTGCTTATAGATTAGTTTTTCAAAAATTTTTGACAAGTTTGGCAGGATTGATATAGGTCTGTAGTTAAGAACATAAGAACAAAGGCAACTGCAGAAGGCCTATTGGCCCATACGAGGCAGCTCCTGAACATCTGTGCTCCTAAGTTGTTAACATCTAGAATTAACTGTCTTGATTATAAATATTTCACCGAAGAGTTTATTGAAGGCAGATTGCCATTTATAACTGTCAGTCAAGTTAATATGAAATTTAAATTTATATTACTCTAGAAATTTACATAACTAAATTTACCAGAAATTTATATTACTCTTGCCTAACTTTATCAGTTATGCTGTAATTGTATTGGAATAATATTTTACCAGATTTACCTGAGGGCCACTAACCCTAGTGGCCTCAATAAAAACGGGAAGCTGGCAGCTTGTTGAAGGTTCCCTTCCCCCCCTCCCCATTTTGCTTGATTTTTTCCAGGTATATTTTGAAATTCAGCACATTTTGGCAGTTATGGCGTTGGTGGGTAATCAGTTTCATCGATCAATAACCCTGTGGGTGAAAAAGCCTGATTCAAAGTTATATTAGCTTGATTAGCATTAATATTATTCTGATTCGTATAATCCTCTGTCAATTATATTATCCAAATTGGCAATTATATTAAGATGATTGTGAATTACATAAACCTTACTGGCAATTATATTAGCATGACTGTCAATTTATATCAAACAGATATTTATTTATGTTGTGGTGCTCGTGGGTTCTATTACATCTATCAATGGAGAGTTTCAGATCAGGATTAGCATTTAGGAACAAGGTTTTGTGCATGTAAATAGCACAAGAGAATGTGTAGAGCGAGTGTATATTTAGCATGTTCATGGATTTAAACAGAGAGGCTGTGTGTTGTTTGAAGACAATTTTATTGTTCTGATAGCAGATTTTTATTGGGTGGTGATGAGCACCAGGTAATTTGCAGTGGATGAATGAACCCCATGCACAGATACCATATGTTCACATACCAACCCTAGTTTTCAAAGAAACCTCTAAATTTTTAGCTCCAGCAATTTCATTGCTCTACAACAAATCATTTGAACTCCAAACCTTTCCTGATATTCTAAGGGGAAAAAAAAGCAAGAGTAACCTTAGTCCATTAAAGTGTCAATCTCACTGAAGTCAACAATTATAGACCAATATCAACTCTGCAGATTTTGTCTAAAATATTTTAAAGAGTTAATCTACAAGCAGCCTTAATCCTATTTAGCAAAACAAAATTTACATAGTTCTTGCCATAATGGTTTCAGGCCGAAAAAAGAACCAATCATGCACCGATTTAGTATGATTAACTTTATATATGCAGCTCTTGGAAGAAATGAGTACCCTTGTTCATTTATTTGTTGACCTACATTAAGACTTTTTTACACTTTTAACACATTAACTTTCTTAAATTACAACATTACGGAGTAAGAGGTTAATCCCTCCAATACCTAGAGTTTTACCTTAGTGACAGGCTCCAGTATGTCTCTGTGAATGATTCCAATTCACCCACTCTACCTATTAACGCTGGTGTTACACTGGGCAGTATTCTTCACCCTCTCGTCTTTCTCATCTCCCCCTCCCTTTCCAGCCCGTTCCCATCATGAGGGGGCTTGGTTGGCGGATGCTAGAGTGTGATGCTCCATGGGACAGTGTCCTCTGTCCTTTTAAAGCCTAATGCTCTTGCTGCCATCTTCACTAATTGTGCTGAATACTTTTTCCTATTAAGTTTAATTTTTCCTTCCCAATTCTCCTGTTTAATTGCTATTTCCTTGTGACATTTTGCAATTCTTGATTATTCTTTCAGATGTTTTCTTCTGTTTAGACACCGGGTTTTTGGGGAAGCACACCCTCTCACCCGTAAAACTGTGGTACTCGGCATTGTCGAGCAAGAGGACACCTTTATTGTCAATCTTTTCCTTCATTGCTGAGCCCAATTATATCATGCTGAGCTTCCATTATATCTTGACGGACTGATGATTCCTATCGTTGCAATTGTAGGGCGTATATCTACGGTGCACCCCTGGGGGGGGGGGGAGCCTTTGTCTTGTTGGTTGTCCTATCCTCTAATTGTGGCTCCATGGTGGGTATGGGGCCTTGTTTGTTGATGAAATGTTTACTCGTTCATTTACATGCTGATATCTGACCCTCTTTTTAACTTCTAAGACAAGAGGTGTGCGAGACCAGGCCCCCCAAGTCGAACTGTGATGGAAAGCTGGGCTCTGTAGCCCACACTACATTGGTCCCAGATCAGGCAGCTCCTGACTCTCCCTGCTTGATGGGGTTCTGGGAGTTCTTCTACTACCTAGCCTATGTTTTCAGCTATGTTTTCATTTCTTGTTTTCATTCTACTCTTTATGCTCAATTAGTATTAAGCTTGTCATTTAAGTTTTTCATGCCCGAAACGCTTTGCGTAATAGTGGCTTTAGGCATTGTATGTACTAGCTCTACCTATAAGTCAACCAATCTTTGTAAAAATTTCTTGTATGTATGTACCTTACCTAAATAAACATTTATTCATTTATTTATTATTACCTGACTTGTGAGTGCTTGGTCCACCAGGTCCCAACTACCCCTATCTGCTCCCCCCTCCCACCTCTGTGGCTGGGTTGAGCCCCAAGCTCCCAATGATGACCACCTCATCACATGGAGTGGCTCCATCTCTCATTGTAACAACTGGGCCTCTTTGTCCCGCCCCCCCCCCCCTCGTACTGGGGGTGCTGTTCCCTCCGCAGTCACACTCTCACGATTCCTTCCAGTTCTAATATGTTCCAAGCTTTATTTGGTTCTGCTACATGGACTAAGTATTTTGATCTTAGTCATGTTGATTCTACTCGTCCTGATGATTTATTCATCCATAAACACCTAGTTGATTTGGTGGATACATTTGTCATTTTTATCCCCTCGCCTACTGATTCATGTTTCTTTGCAGCTCCTTCTCGGGAAGCAGCTGTCTGCTTAGCCTCGATGTCCTACATTGGGAAATCCCGGTTCGGATCTCCAAAAATGCCTAGTTAAATGCTAGGATTTACACTGCTATTCTCCCGCACCATGTAGCGACTGGTGATAGCTGTCAATGCTATCAATCAGAGCTATGGATGTGCTTAATATACCTAGTAATCTCTCATTTTTCTTTTTACAAAGTATCTGTCAACTTTTTATAAATTTTACTACAATTTACGTACTTAAAATTATCCGTTAGATTAAGGACCTTCTCGAAACGCTGCATGTACTAGTAGCTTTACAAGAATGTAGTACCCCTAACAAACCCAATGTTCCTTGTGTGTGTATATATATATATATATATATATATATATATATATATATATATATATATATATATATATATATATGTCGTACCTAGTAGCCAGAACGCACTTGTCAGCCTACTATGCATGGCCAAATTTGCCTAATAGGCCAAGTTTTCATGAATTAATTGTTTTTCGACTACCTAACCTACCTAACCTAACCTAACCTAACTTTTTCGGCTACCTAACCTAACCTAACCTATAAAGATAGGTTAGGTTAGGTTAGGTAGGGTTGGTTAGGTTCGGTCATATATCTACGTTAATTTTAACTCCAATAAAAAAAAATTGACCTCATACATTATGAAATGGGTAGCTTTATCATTTCATAAGAAAAAAAATAGAGAAAATATATTAATTAAGGAAAACTTGGCTTATTAGGCAAATTTGGTCTTGCATAGTAGGCTGAGAATTGCGTTCTGGCTACTAGGTACGACATATATATATATATATATATATATATATATATATATATATATATATATATATATATATATATATATATATATAATGTTGTTAAATATGACCGAAAAGGTAAGATTAATAATTCTAACACGAATTTTCTCAATATTTCTTGTTTCTTTTCACTGTCATTGGTAATTGAAAAATCAATTCTCCAAAATTCATTTTTATTTCTAGTCTGATGCGACGCCTGAACACGTTTCGTAATAACTTATTACATTTTCAAAGACTTTAGTTTACACACACAACTTTAACCTGTAAACACTCATTATACATCCATACTTATACTCGCATTTGGGTGAGATGATATGGTACAACAGTTTTGGGTGATGTGAACAAACTTGTGACAAGCACAAGACAAAACATGAAACAATGGGTATAACTTGGATAAGAGAACATAAGAATGGAAGTAACTGCAGAGGTCCTATTGACCTATACTTCTATATTGGTTCGGAGTCTTGAAGTGGGTAGAACATACAGTAGTTGTGTATTAATTCGCTGTTAATTGCTGGTGTTGACTTTTTGATGTGTAGTGCCTCGCAGATGTCGAGCCTCCTGCTATCGCTGTATCCATCAATGATTTCTGTGTTGTTTGTTAAGATTTCTCTGGTGATGGTCTGGTTGTGAGAAGAGATTATATGTTCCTTGATGGAGCCTCTATGGATATTATATGGAGAACATTATAATCTCTTCTCACAACTAGACCACCGGAGAAATCTTAACAAACAACACAGAAATCATTGATACATACAGCGACAGCAGGAGACTCGACATCTGCGAGGCACTACACATCAAAAAGTCAACACCAGCAATCAACAGCCAATTAATATACATCTATATTCTACCCACTTCAAGACTCCGAACTAATATAGAAGCATCAAGAGGAAGTATGGGCCAATAGTCCCTCTGCAGTTACTTCCATTCTTATGTTCTCTTCATGGACTGAAGTTATACCCATTGTTTCATGTTTTGTCTTGTGCTTGTCCCAAGTTTGTTCACCTCACCCAAAACTGTTGTACCATATCACCTCACCCAAATGCGAGTATAAGTATGGATGTATAATGAGTGTTTACAGGTTACAGTTGTGTGTGTAAACTAAAGTCTTTGAAAATGTAATAATTAAGTTATTACGAAATGTGTTCAGGCGTCGCGTCAGACTAGAAATAAAAATAAATTTTAGAGCATTGATTTTTCAATTGCCATCGACAGTGAAAAGAAACATAAGAAATATTGAGAAAATTCATGTTAGAATTATTAATCTTACCTTTTCGATCATACTTAACAACATACGTTTACAAGAAAGACTGCTACCAAAATATACTAATATATATATATATATTTATTATTAAATATGACCGAAAAAGTAAGATTAATAATTCTAACACAAATTTTCTCAATATTTCTTATGATTCTTTTCACTGTCGATGGTAATTGAAAAATCTATTCTCCAAAATTCATTTTTATATCTAGTATGACGCTACACTTGAACGCATTTTGTAATAACTTATTATTACAATTATTATTATAATCATACAGTCATAACTGAACTATTTATAGTTAATAATCATTAGCTTAAATTTGCCTATGTTTATTATTCAACTTTTCTTTGATTTCATTTATTACCTAGGTTGCCTAGCCTCGCCATGCTCCCTTACTCCATTGTACCCCTGGCTTTGCCTGCATCTCAAATTGCAAATTGTTACTTACAGTGTACCTGAGAGTACTTGTAAGCAATCTACCTCATTTTTCATTTCTGCTCAATTTGTTTTTTGTATTGCTTAGTCTTGTTTATATTTTTATTTTGTATTTCTATATCTTGTGTTTTGTATAGTCCATGTTTATATGTTTTTTCTTTAATCTCATTTATTACCTAGGTTGCCTAGCCTAGCCGTACTCCCTTACTCCATTGTACCCCTGTAAGCCCCTTGTAAGCTACCTTTTTTTTTTTTTTCTTTTGTTATTTATTTTGTGTTTGTTTTGTACAGTATTGTGTACATATTTTTCCCTATTTTATAGCTTATTTCTACCTTGTAATTTGCCTTTCTTTCCTTGTTTTTCCTGCAATCAGCTTTTTTTTTATGCAGACAAGTATAGACCCAGAACTTAACCTCTTATCCACTATCTATGACAATAATCACTTTAATGATCTAAATTGCAGATATTTTGCAGCACATGATGTAAACAATGTATTAACTCATAATCACAATATCTCTGTAATCAATTTGAACGTTAGATCCCTAGGTAAACACTTCGATGATGTTAGTGCCTTGATTGAAACTATTGACAACAAATTCTCTTTTATTATACTTACTGAAACATGGTTGAAAGAGGATACTACTCAACTCTTTAACATGCCTAACTACTCAGCAATTCACAACTGTCGTCAACTTCAGAGAGGTGGTGGCACTGCTCTTTACTACCACCAAGAACTAACATGCTTAAAAGAAATTAGAACTAGAGACTGCTATGGGGAGTATATCTTCGCCAGCTTCAGAGTCAAGGGTGCCGAGTCTGTCCTGTCTGGGTGCTGTTTATAGAATTCCTAACACTGATGTGTCCGAATTCAACTCAAACCTTAGAAATCTAATACTTGATAACAGACTGAACAAAAACCACCTAATTATCGCAGGGGACTTTAATATTGACCTCTGCGAGCCAGAACACCCTACTGCTGTTAGCTTCCTCAACTGTATGAATTCCTGCTTCCTCATACCCTTAATCACTAGACCTACTAGAATCACTGATAGCACTGCCACGACTCTAAATCACATCTGGATAAACATAACCTCTCCGCTTACTTCAGGTATAATCACCGATAGCACTACAGACCATTACCCCACATTTCTCTTAACTAACATTAGCAAACCACCTCTTGAGTCAAGAGAGATACGTTTTAGACTGCACAATGAAGCTGCTATAGACAATTTTATAACTGCTGCTGATAATGTCAACTGGGAGTCCGAGTTAGGTAACATAGAGGACATCAACCTAGCAGTGCAATCTTTTCTTCAAAAAACTCTTAGCCTTTATAATACCCACTGTCCTATGCTTACAAAACAAGTCACAACCAAAAGGCTTAACAATCCCTGCCTTACAAAGGGAATACTTAAATCTATTAATAAAAAACATGACCTTGAGAAGAAGTATAGGTTAGGAATTGTCTCCAAAGAATTCTCAAAGAATTACTCATTATTGCTATCTAAGATAATTAGACTAGCCAAAACTAAATACTACGAAGATAAATTTACCCAAATAAAGAGCAACATTAAACAAACTCGGAGAACAATTTCTCAAATATTGGGATCAAAGAAGTCTTTAAATAACAAACCGACTCTCCTGTCTAATAACGATGGTCAGCTTTCAGCCTCTGATTCTGCTATTGAGTTCAATAGGTTCTTCTCTTCCATTGGTTCATCCCTTGCAAATGATATTCCATCTTCCAGTACTGACATTAAGGACTATCTTACAGGTAACTATCCACAGTCTCTGTACCTAAAGCCTATTAATTCCACTGACGTCAGTGAGATAATCCTTTCCCTTAAAACCAAGTCTGGTGCCCTTGAGGAGATACCAACTTTAATTTACAAAGAAGCCTCCAGATCTTTAGCCCCTGCTATTGCTTTGCTCTTCAACAAGTCACTTGAACTCCAAACCTTTCCAGATATTCTAAAAAAAGCGAGAGTAATGCCTGTCCACAAATGTGGTGATCTCACAGATGTTAACAACTACAGACCTATATCAATCCTGCCAAACTTATCAAAAATTTTTGAAAAACTAATCTATAAGCAGCTTTACTCATATCTAGCCAAACTCAATATACTTAGCCCTTGCCAATATGGCTTCAGACCCAAAAAAAGCACTAACGATGCACTTATTAGTATGCTTAACTCGATTCATACAGCTCTTGATAAAAATGAGTTCCCTGTTGGGTTATTTGTGGACCTGCGTAAAGCTTTTGATACTGTCAACCACCAAAACCTTCTTCTTAAATTACATCATTATGGAGTCAGAGGACACTCCCTACAATACCTCAAATCCTACCTTACTGACAGGCTCCAATACGTTTCTGTGAATAATACAATTTCTCCCACCCTACCCATCAACATTGGTGTTCCTCAAGGCAGCATACTTGGCCCTCTCCTCTTTCTCATCTACATTAATGACCTTCCAAATGCCTCCCAACACCTCAAACCAATTCTATTTGCTGACGACACAACCTTCATTTACTCCAGTCCTGATCCCCTTGCTCTAAATGCCACAGTAAATACTGAGCTAAAAAAAAGTCCATCTGTGGCTAACTGCCAACAAACTCACCCTTAACATTGACAAAACTTTCTATATTCTGTTTGGCAATAAATCCTCTAATCAAATAAATCTCAAAATAAACAGTACCCAAATTTGTAACAAATTAGATGGCAAATTCCTTGGCATTCTCATTGACCACAAGCTGAATTTCCAGGGACACATTCTAAACATATCAAAAAAAGTTTCAAAAACTGTGGGCATTCTTTCTAAGATCAGATATTATGTACCACGCCCTGCCCTGGTGACTCTCTATTACTCCCTTATCTATCCATATCTCAACTATGGTATTTGTGTTTGGGGCTCTACTACCCAAAATCACTTACGTCCTCTAATTACTCAACACAAAGCTGCTATTAGGACAATATCCAACTCTGGCCCCAGACATCACTCGGTACCCCTACTCAAATCTCTGAATATGTTAGACATTAAGTCACTGCACATTCTCTCATGTGTACTATACATATATAAAACGCTAAACTATAATGCCAATCCTGATCTCAAAAGCTTCATAGAAGGTTGTAACAGAACCCATGAGCACCACACCAGAAATAAATACAGTTTTGATATTCCTAGAGTACGACTTAATCAATCTAGAAATGCTCTACAAATCAAGGGGCCCAGAATGTGGAATGACCTTCCTAACCATGTTAAAGACTGTACCTCTCTCAACCAGTTTAAGTTAAAAACGAAGCTATACCTAATAAATTCCCTGTAACCTACCTTACCCTTCTATTGTCAACCAATGTCTGTTTTTCTTTAAAGAGCGCTGTGTGTCGATATAATTGTATTTGTGCCGCTTTTTCATCTATGTTTTCATTTCTTGTTTTGATTCTACTCATTATGCTCAATTAGTATTAAGCTTGTCATTTAAGTTTATCATGCCCGAAATGCTTTGCGTAATAGTGGCTTTAGGCATTGTATGTACTAGCTCTACCTATAAGTCAACCAGTCTTTGTAAAAATTTATTGTATGTATGTACCTTACCTAAATAATCATTTTATTTTTTTTTTTTTTATATTTTCAAAGACTTTAGTTTACACACACACACACAGACAACTATAACCTGCAAACACTAAACTGAGTTTAAACAGCTTTCATTTTATACCTGCATTTGGATGAGGTGATATGTTACAACAGTTTTGGATGAGGTGAAAACAAACTTTCAACACAAGACAGAACGCGAAACAATGGGTATAATATTGGGTAAGTTAAAGGTAAGAATGGAAGTAACTGCAAGGGGCCTATTAGCCCATATTTCTTGATGCTTCTATATTGGTGCAGAGTCTTGAAGTGGGTAGAATACAGTTGGGGACGAAACATCCTCAACCTATTCTTAAACTTTAAATGGGTGAGATGCCGAGCTTGCTTGAACGCTGAAGCTTCGGCGACAAATCTGAGTATCTAGTGGGCCATTTTTGGTAATGAAAAAATTTTGGTAACGTCCCCACAACTATATTCTACCCACTTCAAGACTCCGCACCAATATAGAAGCATCAAGAAATATGAGCCAATAGGCCTTTGCAGTTACCTCCATTCTTCCCTTTAACTTACCCAATATAACCAATGCTTCGTGTTCTGTCTTTTGGTGAAAGTTTGTTTTCACCTCATCCAAAACTGTTGTAACATATCACCTTACCCAAATGCAGGTATAAAATGGAAGCTGTTTAAACTCTGTTTAGTGTTTGCAGGTTATAGTTGTGTGTGTGTGTAAACTAAAGTCTTTGGAAATATAATAAGTTACTACGAAACACGTTCAAGTGTCCCGTCAGACTAGAAATAAAAATGAATTTTGGAGAATTGATCTTTCAATTACCATCGATAGTGAAAAGAAACATACGGAATATTGAGAAAATTCGTGTTAGAATTATTAATCTTACTCTTTCGGTCATATTTAATAATATATGTCTACAGGAAAGACAGCTTCCAAAATATACTAATATATATATATATATATATATATATATATATATATATATATATATATATATATATATATATAATATATATATATGTCATACCTAGTAGCCAGAACGCTCTTCTCGGCCTACTATGCAAGTCCCGATTTGCCTAATAGGCCGAGTGATTTTACTTGTTTTCAATAAATTGTTTGCAGTTAGTTTATTTGAATAATTTTTATTATATTACAGTATATTAAGAACATAAATTCTTGACGTAGTTGAGTTTGTTTAGCTTAGGTTAAAATAGGTTAGGTTAGGTTAGGTAGGGGTTGGTTAGGTTCAGTCATATATCTACATTAGTTTTAAGTCAAATATAAACAAATTAACTCATACATAATGAAATGGATAGCTTTATCATTTCATAAGGAAAAAAAATGGAAAAATATATAATGTCAGGAAAACTTGGCTTATTAGTCAAATCGGGCCTTGCATAATAGGCCGAGCACTGCACTCTGGCTACTAGGTACAACACACACACACACACACACACACACACACACACATATATATATATATATATATATATATATATATATATATATATATATATATATATATATATATATATATATATATATATATATATATATATGTCGTACCTAGTAGCCAGAATGCACTTCTCAGCCTACTATTCAAGGCCCGATTTGCCTAATGAGCCAAGTTTTCCTGATTTATTATATTTTCTCTAATTTTTTTCTTATGAAATGATAAAGGTACCCATTTCATTATGTATGAGGTCAATATTTTTTTATTGGAGTTAAAATTAACGTAGATATATGACCGAACCTAACCAACCCTACCTAACCTAACCTATCTTTATAGGTTAGGTAGCCGAAAAAGTTAGGTTAGTTTAGGTTAGGTAGGTTAGGTAGTCGAAAAACAATTAATTCATGAAAACTTGGCTTATTAGGCAAATCGGGCCTTGTATAGTAGGCCGAGAAGTGCGTTCTGGCTACTAGGTACGACATATATATATATGTCGTACCTAGTAGCCAGAACGCACTTCTCAGCCTACTATGCAAGGCCCAATTTGCCTAATAAGCCAAGTTTTCATGAATTATTTGTTTTTCGGCTACCTAACCTATCCTAACCAATAAAGATAGGTTAGGTTAGGTTAGGTAGGGTTGGTTAGGTTCGGTCATATATCTACGTTAATGTTAACTCCAATAAAAAAAAATTGAGCTCATGCATAATGAAATGGGAAGCTTTATCATTTCATAAGAAAAAAATTTGAGAATATATATTAATTCAGGAAAACTTGGCTTATTAGGCAAATCGGGCCTTGCATAGTAGGCTGAGAAGTGCATTCTGGCTACTAGGTACGACATATATATATATATATATATATATATATATATATATATATATATATATATATATATATATATATATATATATATATATATATATATATATATTATGCCTGTTGCGTCTTGGGCACTAGTCCAACTTCAGAGGAATTCGAAGAAGTGTTTGACTTGCAACAATGATCGAACCCGTCTGTGACATTCATCAATGTTTCCCATTATCGTGTTTTTCAAGAGATCCATAACCTTTAAGCATCTTTTTGTATTATTATTTTTGTATCAACCCATGTATATCTTGTAACCATCAAATACATAATAAAGCACAAAAAATAAAAAAGGAAGAGGGAGGTAGGAGAAAAGCACACAGAAACTGTATTGGTGGGGGTCTAAACATTCCCTCTAATGCGTTATGCGTGGTTTCCTCCGAGGCTATGGGTCCCCCTTCTTCCAGCTAGAGGTGGTACTCCCTTCCATTATTATATATATATATATATATATATATATATATATATATATATATATATATATATATATATATACATATATATATATATATATATATATATATATATATATATATATATGTATATATAAATGTAGATATATAAATGTAGATATATAGGGATTGCCCCAATAGATTGCCACAAGGATAGTAAACATATCCTTGAAACCCAAGGCCATTCAATGCTCCAGATTGATATGTTACTCGACCTCCCTCGTGGTCATCCTGGCCAGTCTCTTTGCGTAATGAAGAACACTTTTGATAGTAGGTCCCTTCCGTCTTCCGTAATTCTTGCTGGTGCCAGATGTTCCTGAAGAAGCATCTGTTCTCCTCCCCTCTGCAATAGGTGCTGGAAATTTGGGCATGGTCCCTTCAAATGCACAAGTGCCGTGTCTCTATGCCCCTTGTGTGGATACTCAGGTCATTATAAGACAGTGCTTTTCTTCCCAAGCTCACTGCATCAATTGCAGTGATGCCCACCCTACCTTCTCCTGCACATGTGTGCAATACAAATTTGAGGAAGCCATCCTCAATTTGAAACATCAGAATCATTTATCTTTTCTTGAGGTGAGACGCCAAGTACGCCATCTTTTATCTTCCTCTGGCATGTCTTATTCTCGTATATTGCGTTCCACTTGTCGCCCTCTCTCACTTTCTCAGTTTTGCAACCGTTTCCGGGCCATGGACCTGGACACCACCACCTCACCTGCTCTATTGAATTCTGGGCCAGAGGGTCTTCCTCCTAGATCTCTGTCTGGTGTCTCCCTTCCCTTCCTCCCTTCCTTCCCTTCCTTCCCTTCCTTCCTTCCTTCCTTCCTTCCTTCCTTCCTTCCTTCCTTCCTTCCTTCCTTCCTTCCTTCCTTCCTTCCTTCCTTCCCAGTCTTCCCTGTCTCCTGTGCCCTCTTTTCCTTCTCGGCCCTCCCCTCTTGTATTTTGGCCCTCCACACCACCTGTCCATCCAGGTCGTTGTCCCTCCTCCCAGCAATCTTCATATTGACTGTTCCTGTTCTCCTTCTCCTGTTGAGACTGCAACGGCTGTCGCCCAGTACGATGCTGCTGGCACACCTGTCTATATTAGAAACATAAGCCTGGCTCCTCTTCTTCCTCCCCAGCAGGTAAGAAGGCATCAATCTCTTCCTCACCTTCCGACTCCGACTCTATCCCTGAATCCCCCTCCCATTTCGGTGGTTAAGTCCTCTGTCCCAAATATGGAAATTCCCTTGGCCCTCAATTCTCTCTTGGATGCTGCCCTTGATGAGGTGTGCTCCCCTGTTTCTGCCCCTCCTCTCTCTGATTGCCTTGACCGCACCTCTCCAATGCCTCCTGCTCTGGACCCTGTCAGTCCACCTCTGGTTCATTCTCCCACTACCTTGACTCCATTGTTCTTGATAGATTTACCTGTTCTTGCTAGATTTACCTGTTCTTGATAGATTTACCTGTTCTTGCTAGATTTATCTATGCCCCATAACCCCAATTTCACTGATCCTGATCTTGCTTAGTATACTGTTTTAATTTGCTTTTGTTTGACCCGTGTTCTCTATTTCTATTCTCTCTATTTTTGACAATGTTTATTCTTCATTTGAAGATTCGTGTATTTTATGCCAACTTCTATGAATTCCAGCTTCGGATATCACAGTTTTCACTGCTTTGTGTCTGTCTCCAGGAGCCGATGCTTGGCACTTGACCTGGTCACTTCCGTGGTTACGCCAGTCTCTTACCCCCTCCATTTTTTGCTAGGGCCCATAACACTACTGCTCTTTTGATTTGTACTGACATTACCTTCGTCCCCTTACTTTTCTAGTTGCACATTGAGTGTTCTGTGGCCCATATCTTTTGAGTAATTGGTATACAGTCTGTTCCATTTATCTCCCCCCAAATTTCCCACTTTCTCTTCCAGGTCTTAAACACCTATTGGACTCTTTACCAGAGCCTGTGCTCCTGTTGGGTGATTTTACCTGTCAGCATACCCTCTGGGGCGATGTTCTGCACACGGGGCTGCCTTCCTGAAGGGTTCGTCCTCTGTTCTTCTCTGTCTCTTCTGAATTCTAGTGAACCCACTTATGTTGACACCTGCTCTTGCACCGTCTCCTGTCTTGATCTTTCTCTCCTGCCCCTGTTCTCTTTATTTAGATTTCACATGGCGGGTTCTTCGTGACTTCCATAACGGTAACCATTTCCCCATCCTTGTCACCTTTTTCTCTTTTCACCCTTCCGTCTCCGTCCCTTGATGGCAGTTTGCCAAGGCTAACTGGAATCTATTCACCCTACATGCTACTCTTTTCGACCTCTCCGATCTGCCTCTCCCTCAAGCCATACTCCTTTTTCATCACACCATATTAGACGCTGCCCTCCGCTCTATTCCTCGCTCTACCTCCCGAGGCATGTGGAAGTGTGTTCCCTGGTGGACTGCAGGCTGTGTTTCGGCTGTCTGCTGTAAGAGCGCAGCATAGAAGTAAGACAGATGCAGACATTTGGTTGTTTGTTTTCTTTCGTTTCACAAGGCGAGTGCGGTCCGTACGGCTAAATGTGTGAGTTTGAAATCTTTTGTCTCCACCACTATGACTGATACTCCTCTGCCCCAGATCAGGAAGAAAATCTGTAAGATATCAGGTAACTTTGTTCCAGATATCTCGCCAGTTCTTCACTTCCGTGGTTCTATTGTGGCGGATCCAGTGTCGGTTGCCACCGAACTGGGTTCCCCGTTTTTCGACTCTTGGCTCCAGTTCTAGTCTTCCTCCATCTTCCCTTATTTGTAAGCACCTTCATGAATCTTGTTCCATAGATTTTCACATGCATCTCCAGCTTCTCTATAATGATCCTTTCTTTCCAAACTCCAGTCTGCCCTGACTCATTGCGGTTCTGAGCCCGCTACCTTACCTACCTCAAGGTAGGTAAGGTCGCGGGCTCAGATGGCAAAACATCTCATAATGAATGTCAACTCTCTCAATGCACATTTCAGTATATACTGAATCTGTTTAACCGTATCTGCGAGTCGTCATCTGTCCCTAAGGACTGGCTTGAGTTGGTTGTTTTTCCTATTCGGAAACCAGGGTCTCTAGGGACAGCTCCTAAGGACATCTGCCCCATTGCGCTCACGAGTTGCATCTCCATACTCTTTGAATGTATGTTCAATGTCGGTATGATGTGGTTTTTGGAACACTATTGCCACCTCTCCCATTCTCAATTTGGCTTTCGCAAGTGTCAAAACATGACTGATGTCTTGATGAACTTGGTGGTCTATATTCATACTGCTTTTGCTGCAAAGATCTCTGTTGTTGCTGTTGTCCTTTTTTGACCTGGAAAAGGCATACGACACCACCTGGAGATGGCATACTGTATTCTGTCCCAACTCTGTTACTTTGGCCTTCGTGGTAATCTTCTTCTCTTCCTACAAAGCTTCCTCTCTAATCGTTCCTTTAGAGTGAGGGTTTGTACCATTCTGCCTCTTTTCGGCAATACGAAGGTGTACCCCACAGTAGTGTTCTGAGCACTTGCTCATTTTCCTGGTTGCCCTCGATCATCTTTACTCCCTTTCCTCTGGCAACTTCTCAGCTCTCTGTCAGCGATCTTACCCTTCGATGTCGAGGTGATGAATTGCCTTTCCTCCAACTGCATCTTCAACTTGCGATTGATGCCATGTCGTCCTGGACAATCAATCATGGCATCAAGTTCTCTACAACTAAAACTTGTGCTCTGACTTTTACTCGGAAGTAGGTCATTCTTCGTCTCCCTTAGTCGCTTTATGGTAATCCCCTTTTGTGCATAGATTCTGCTAAACTTATGGGGTTATTCTTTAACACTCATTTGTCTTGGTCTCCCCATATCTCTTACCTCTGAGTTGAATGTTTTAAGGTCCCTAACTTACTTAAGGTAAGTTATACATCCTGGGGAGCTGATACGAGCACGCTCCTCTCTCGTACTGTCTAAACTCAATTATGGTTGTCGTGCTTACTCATCTGCCTCTCATTTTACTCTTTGCTGTCTTGATGCTCTGCACCATACTGGGTTATTCTTCAGCCCTGGTGCCTTGCGTTCGACTCCTACCCTAAGCCTGTATGTCGAAACTGGCATCCTGTCTCTACAGGATCGCCGTGATCGCTACTATCTTCGCTACATTGTGCAGTCCCTACAACACCCTCCTCACTTTCACTTATGTCGTACTTTTCTTTGCACACTTTTCATCACACTCACGCTCCATTTCCGACTTCTCAGATGGGTCAAAGTCTGCAGATGGTGTAGGCTACTCTGTTGTTTTTTCCTGACCACACCTATGTGTTGCCTGCCTGCAAAGACTAGCATCTTCACAGAAGAACTTCATGTTATTTTGTATGCTTTTCGTCAACTGCTTTCTTGCTGTCACTTTTCCTTTGTTGTTGTAGTTGACTCTCACAGTGCCTTTTCATGGCTCTGTAGTCATTTAATCCAGTTCGTCCTGTGGTTGTCGAAATTCAACATTGTCTGTTTCTTATCTCCAGCAGATTTAAGACAGTGGAGTTTTGCTGGGTCCCAAGCCATATTGGTGTCCTTAAATGAGTGTGCAGACTTTGTCACTAAGGAGGCTCTCTGCACTTGCCCCATCTCCTGTAGAGGTGTTCCTTATTCTGTCTTGTATCCAGTTATTCATTCTTCAATCCTTGCCCGTTAGCGGGGTTGTTGGTCTTCTGTTACTCGTGACAAACTGCGTTCTCCTAAAGGTAGCATGTCCCCTTGGCCTTCTTCCTACCACCGTAACCGGCGGTGAGAATTGGCTCTGACGATATTCCATATTAGCCATACATGTTTAATTCATAGGCACTTAATGGAGCGCCTCCCTGCTCTTTATTGTTCATATTGCATTGTCCCTCTTACGGTCGTACACATCCTTGTCGAATAACCTGACTAACAGGAGGTGCATGTGTCTTGCTTCCCGACAGTCCCTCACTTGTCCCTCGATAGAATCCTTGATGAATCAGATACCTTTGATATTTTTTTTTATTTTTTTTTTTGTTTATTTATATACAAGAAGGTACATTGGGTTAGACAGAATACATAGCACAGTATTTACAATCTTGTAAAGCCACTAGTACGCGCAGCGTTTCGGGCAGGTCCTTAATCTAACAGATAATTTTAAGTTGGTAAATTCAAGCAGAATTAATAAAATGATAACAGATACACTGCAAGAAAAAAAATGAGATGAGAGAGAATAGTAAGTATATTAAAGCACGTTGGTATATTAAAGCTCTGGTTGATTACATTGACAACTTGATTGGTAATTTAAACAAGATTAACAGACACCGTACAGCAGATTGATAGCACATATAAGACAGTAATGATCACATTGGTAAAGATGTTCGGATTGGGTATATAAAGATAGGGAGATTGGGTAGCAATAGATACAGTGCAATTTTAAAGCAACAAGGTAAAAAAAACTATGCAGGTGAGATTAGGTACTTTTTAGTTTTGTTTTTGAATGGCGCAAAAGTTGGACACCTTTTCAATTCAATAGGGAGTGAGTTCCATAGACTGGGTCCCTTTATTTGCATAGAGTGTTTACACAGATTAAGTTTGACTCTAGGGATATCAAAGGGATATTTATTTCTGGTGTGGTGATAATGGGTCCTATTACATCTGTCCAGGGAAAGTTTCAGAGCAGGATTTGCGTTTAAGAACAGGGTTTTGTAAATGTAATTGACACAAGGAAATTTGTGGAGTGAGATTATGTTTAGCATGTTAAGGGAGTTAAACAAGGGGGCTGTGTTGTCTGAAAGCAGAATTTGTTATTATTCTGATAGCAGATTTTTGCTGGGGGATATCATTTGCCTTATGTGCTTTTGTTCTTGAATTGGCATTCTTAGTGATATTTACCATTTTTTTTTTATATGCCACATAGTTAATGGTGCTTCATAGCCTTCCCGGCTTGGTGCCCTCTTTAGATAATTACTTATGTACTCTTTCTCATCTACATAAATGATATTCCAAATCTGTCTCAATTCCTCAAGCCAGTTTTATTTGCTGTTTACACATCCCTCATTTTCCTAAATCAAAAATTGGCAATATCCAGATTGGTAATAAAGTAGATGGCAAATTCCATGAAGTTCTCATTGATAACAAGCTGAATTTCCAGTGCCACATACAAAATATAGAAAAAAAATATTACAAAATCACTTGGCATTCTTTTTTAAATCAGATATTATGTACATAAAAAAATCAAATGTTTATTCAGGTAAAGTACATACATACAAGGGGTGATACAAATATTGATGAATATATAGTGTGACAGTAAAGCGTTAGTGTTCGGCTGTTTCAAAAGCTAGGGGCAGGGCCTCGTCACATAATAGAAAAAAAAAGAGAAAAGCCGGAGCTTTCGTCTGTGGTAAGGTAATGGGAAGACACACAAAACACAAGTATATAAACAATGAAATTTTAATTACTCTAGAAAAACAAGACATGAATAAAGTAAATCACATAAAATATGAAAGACAAGTCAACAAACAAAATAATATGAATAATCACTGGCAAATGAAAAGTTACGTTAAGACAAGTGAGTTACAGTAATAGCAAAATAAAGTATTAGTGGTGCTGGAATACCGGCTTCGAGCTGCCACCTCCCTTAGTACACGAAAGCCAAGGCTTAGTCTACCAGAGAGAGATGTCAACTGCTTGGAGCACTGAGATATTCTGACAATATTAGCGCACTGCAGCCCAGACGTCAACTTGTGGCGGAGGCGGAGGGCAGGTTCGACGAGACATCAGCCAATCAGCGACAGGCAGGCAGAGGATGAGCAGTTTGCTGTTTACGGCGGTGGTAGGTAGCAGGTGTCACTGTGTGCTGGGTTCGTTTTGCTCTCTGGGCAAGACGTTTGGCGATACTTAGTGGACGTATCTTCTATATTATCTTGTATATTGACGTACTTTGTAGGGAAGAGCAGGCTCAATCTCTCTTGAAAGAGATTATCGTCACAATAGATACAGCTAGTACATACAATGCCTAAAGCCACTATTACGCAAAGCGTTTCGGGCAGGAAAAACACTAAAGACTAGAACATAATACTAATTGAGATTAAAGTATAAAATGTGTTGAGAAAATATAAAAATAAAAAGAGAGGGGAACATGGCAGAAAAACAGCAAATATACAATTTGGTCGACAAACAGCAATGTTTAAAAATAACAGACATGGGTTGACATTATCGGGGTAAGGTAGGTAACAGGGAGTTAGGTAGTGCTTAGTTTTTATCTTATACTGGTTGAGAGAGGTACAGTCTTTAACATGATTGGGAAGGTCATTCCACTTTCTGGGTCCCTTGATTTGTAGAGCATTTCTAGTTTGATTAAGTCGTACTCTTGGAATATCAAAAAGGTATTTGTTTCTGGTGTGGAGCTCATGGGTTCTGTTACAACCTTCAATGAAGCTTTTAAGGTCAGGATTGGCATTACAGTTCAACATTTTATATATATATATATATATATATATATATATATATATATATATATATATATATATATATATATATATATATATATATATATGTCGTACCTAGTAGCCAGAACTCACTTCTCAGCCTACTATGCAAGGCCCGATTTGCCTAATAAGCCAAGTTTTCATGAATTAATATATTTTCTCTAATTTTTTTCTTATGAATTGATAAAGCTACCCATTTCATTATGTATGAGGTCAATTTTTTTTTATTGGAGTAAAAATTAACGTAGATATATGACCGAACCTAACCAACCCTACCTAACCTAACCTAACCTATCTCTATAGGTTAGGTTAGGTTAGGTGGCCGAAAAAGTTAGGTTAGGTTAGGTTAGGTAGGTTAGGTAGTCGAAAAAACATTAATTCATGAAAACTTAGCTTATTAGGCAAATCGGGCCTTGCATAGTAGGCTGAGAAGTGAGTTCTGGCTACTAGGTACGACATATATATATATATATATATATATATATATATATATATATATATATATATATATATATATATATATATATATATATATATATATATTTATATATAATATATATATATATATATATATATATATATATATATATATATATATATATATATATATATATATATATAATACACATGATAATATATATAATACACATGAGAGGATGTGCAGTGACTTAATATCTAACATATTCAGAGATTTGAGTATGGGTACCGAGTGATGTCTGGGGCCAGAGTTGGATATTTTCCTAATAGCAGCCTTGTGTTGAGTAATTAGAGGATGTAAAGGATTTTGGGTAGTAGAACCCCAAGCACAAATACCATAGTTAAGATAAGGATAGATGAGGGAGTAATAGAGCGTCCCCAGGGCAGGGCGAGGTCCATAATATCTGATCTTAGAAAAAATGCCAAGAGTTTTTGAAACTTTTTTTTATATATTTAGAATGTGTCACTGGAAATTCAGCTCGTGGTTAATGAGAACGCCAAGGAATTTGCCATCTATTTTGTTACAAATTTTGGTATTATTTATCCTGAGATATATTTGATTTGAGGATTTATTGCCAAACAAATTATAGAAAGTTTTGTCAATGTTGAGGGTAAGTTTGTTGGCAGTTAGCCAAAGATGGACTTTATTTAGCTCAGTATTCACTGTGACATTTAGAGCAAGGGGGTCAGGACTGGAGTAAATGAAAGTTGTGTCGTCAGCAAATAGAATTGGTTTGAGGTGTTGGGAGGCATTTGGAAGGTCATTAATGTAGATGAGAAAGAGGACAGCGCCAAGTATGCTGCCCTGAGGAACACCAATGTTGATAGGTAGGGTGGGAGAAATTGAATTATTCACAGAAACATACTGGAGTCTGTCAGTAAGGTAAGATTTGAGGTATTGCAAGAAGTGACCTCTGACTCCATAATGATGTATTTTACGAAGAAGGTTTTGGTGGTTGACAGTGTCAAAAGCCTTACGCAGGTTCACAAATAACCCAACAGAGAACTCATTTTTATCAAGAGCTGCATGTATCAAGTTAATCATACTAATAATTGCATCATTAGTACTTTCTTTGGGACTGAAGCCTTATTGACAAGAGCTAAGTATATTGTGTTTGGCTAGATAAGAGTAAAGCTGCTTGTAGATGAGTTTTTCAAATATTTTTTACATGTTTGGCAGGATTGATATAGGTCTGTAGTTGTTAACATCAGTGAGATCACCACATTTGTGGACAGGGGTTACTCTCGCTTTTTTTTAAGAATATCTGGAAAGGTTTGGAGTTCAAGTGACTTGTTGAAGAGCAATGCAATAGCAGGAGCTAAAGATCTGGAGGCTTTTTTGTAAATTAAAGTTGGTATCTCCTCAAGGTTTGATTTTGTTTTAAGCGAAAGGATTATCTCATTAACATTACAGGAATTTGCAGGTGTTAGGTACAGAAACTGTGGATACTTACCTGTAAGATAGTCCTGAACATCAGTACTGGAAGATGGAATATCATTTGCAAGGGATGACCTAATGAAAGATAAGAACCTATTGAACTCAATAGCAGTATCAGAGGCTGTAAGCTGACAATCGTTATTGGACAGGAGTATTGGTTTGTTATTTAAAGTCTTCTTTGATCCCAATATTTGTTAAATTGTGCTCCATGTTTTCTTAATGTTGCCCTTTGTTTGGGTAAATTTATCTTCGTAGTATTTAATTTTGGCTCTTCAAATTATTTTAGATAGCAATGATGAGCAATTCTTTGAAAATTTTTGCAGATGATTCCTAACCTTTACTTCTTCTCAAGGTCATGTTTTTTTTAATAGATTTAAGTATTCTCTTTGTAACCCAAGGATTATTTAGCCTTTTAGTTGTGACTTGTTTCATTAGCATAGGACAGTGGATGTTATAAAGGCTGAGAGTTTTTTGAAGAAAAGATTGCACTGCTAGGTTGATGACCCCTGTGTTACCTAATTCGGTCTCCCAGTTGACATTAGCAGCAGCAGCTATAAAATTGCCCATGGCAGTTTCATTGTGCAGCCTAAAACTTATCTCCCTTGTCTCTAGAGGTGGTTTGTTAATGTTAGGAGAAATGTTGGGTAATGGTCTGTAGTGCTATCGATGATTATCCCTGAAGTAAGCGGAGAGGTTATGTTGGTCCAGATGTGATCAAGAGCCGTGGCAGTACTATCTGTGATTCTAGTAGGTCTAGTGATTAAGGGTATGAGGAAGCAGGAATTCATACAGTTGAGGAAACTAGCAGCAGGAGGGTCCTCAGGCTCGCAGAGATCAATATTAAAGTCCCCTGTGATAATTAGATGGTTTTTGTTTAGTCTGTTATCTGTTTCCCTCACTAATATGATCACTTCAACGTCTGCTCTATTCATAGAATTATTTCTTCGATCTCTCTGTTTAGATTTATTTTCCTTTCTAAAGACAGTTGTGTCTGTTTAAGCAATTTCCGTTATTTTTTCCTTCTGTACAGTCGTTTGCGTGTTCTCTTTCTAGAGTTATCCTCTTTCTGACCCTCCTCACAGGCATGTGCTCTAAGCAAATCTAGTAGGTTTCAGCTGTCAGTGGAGCTATTCCCTGTGTGAGAGTTTTGTCGCTTAAGATGGTTTCCCAATGAATGTTTCCAAGGTCTATATTTATTTCTTCCCAGTCGATCCTCTTATTGTTGAAATTGAATTGATTGAATAAGCCTTCTAGCTTGTTGGTTCTGTTGGACTTACTACTGTTAGTAATGTTAGTTTGCACTTTAATGAGCTTATAGTGTGAGTGTGTAGAATCTGAGATTGTAATGTGTCTGATTAGTCTGGTGAGTAACGGTTGTGGTGTCAGTGTAGCCAAAAGTTTTGTTGTGTTTAAAATTATTTTTAATTAAAAACAATTTATTAGGGTGTGCTAGAGGTACACTTTACTTCACATTTAACTTTTACACTAGAATATGAGCTCATTTTGGACATTGTCAAGATGAGTGTTTATTTACCATAACTGTTGTTGTTGTCTACCTTACATGGTACAAGCAGGCGAGTTGTGGCGTTCATTTACATAATTGTGTGTTAGACTTGAGACCAAATTGATGTTTTGGATGTAATTTGATTCATTTGTTAAGAGCACGTTGTTACGGCCCTACTGGGACGCAACCGGGTTCTTTTCTGATGGTATTAGTTTTTTGGGTATCCGGCCCCAAGTTAGTAGAGACTTTCAAGGGGTGAGCTCCGTACCGCAAGTAAAATCAACGATGGAGGTACATTAAATACACATGTATACTTAATTATATATATTCCTTTCCAACCACCATATGTAAATTAAAGTCAGAAAAGGGAATTATTACTTCACAGTATTTACATCTTCGTCTTCCTCTGATAACACTGGATACTTGGCGATGCTCACTCTGGGTAGCCTTTCCTGGTTTTCTTTCTTCCCTGGCCACAGCCCAGCCTAATTACAATCCCACTGGGTACCTTGTCGTGATGGCCTACAACCACAGTCCAGCCTGTAGCTGGCAGGTACTAGTCAGCCTCGCTGTTAGGCCACGCCACGACTAATACTAGGGTTGCGAGCCCTAAGCAGGAGCCTCGTGTGACTTGCTGATCACTCTCCTCGGTCGGCACCACAGTGGGTGTTCTCTTCCACCAGCCAGCCCCGGAGACAGCGAATCCCGTCACTGCCACTCCTCAGGCAGGCTATCACACACTCAGCAGAGTTCGTCCAGGGGTGGCTCACAGCTTCTACAAAGCAGACTGGTGAAGAGACCTTGGCTGCCTTGGGTAGACTGATTCAACATACCTCACAGCCGTCCTAGGCTGACTCTGAAAGCAGACACATCAATAGTACTGGGGACACTACATGGGATCACTAGGAAACATCATTTACTAGCTTAGACACAAACGTCCACCTATTCACTCCATAGATGGCGTTCACTGTCTAAGCGCCACCTCACCAGAGGTCAGCAGCGGCTATATCATGAGCCGACTAGGACAGGCATCCAGCACTTATTGCCAAAATCTCTCGTCATCACTAGATGGCCTTGTCCATGTTGTGGGATTTTCAGGAGCGGACTCACAGATGGCGTGGACTTCACGGCTTCGTGCTCGGGCGAGAAATTTTGGTTCGTAACACACATGCCCAAAGCCCATGCTTTGGGCACACTATACAGTAATGTAATTTTGCCTCGGGTAATAAATAACAGTGATCATCATTACCCGGTTTCAGGGGATGGACGGCGTGTCAGGCCATCCTCCAAAGGTTTCACAATGTCAAGAAAACGGTAAATTTAAAGTAGTCTCTCCTACCCTACCAGAGGCTCTAAAACAGAAAACGGGACAGTACATCACTTTCTTGAGTCGCTTTCATTTTCTCGTAATTTTTTTTGCCTTGTGTGATGCATATGAGCAAAAAGTGATGCTCTTTATCGGAGGACAGGTTAGGTATTTACTCGGAGTAGAGAGAATATTATAGAGAATCTTTTTTTTTCTTTGGCAGGAACACCACTTGAATATGGCGTTACTTGTGTGGGGTGTGGCGGCGAAGTGATCTGGCCGCAGTAGTGCGACCCATCGTGGCTGTACTCATTTACGTCCAGGATGATCCCGGAAGCACCTTAGTCGGACCTTAGCATGCATCTTAGCCCGGACACAAGTTTGAACCCTCATTACAGCCTTTGTGGATTTGTTCATTAAATGTATCATGATATTGTGATTTCTGTATCACAAGTGATGTTCTTTTCCTTAAGAATGTATTCCATGATTTGTATACAGATAAAGGTTTGATTGATAACAGTTGTGTACCTCAACTTGTCTTGATAATAAACAATAAAAGTATATTTGAGTTTAAAAACTTATTATTGCTGTCAAGTTTCATAATTTCTGGAGTACAAGACGACTGGTATTGCCCCTTTTAACCCCTCTATGGTGCCTCCTTGCCGTGGTGAGGGGCTCACGTACACCTCCCTGTGACCGGTGTAGGTTGCCTTTGCCCCCTTTCCTGCCACTTTTTGGGTGGTGGACGTGCTGAAGGGCACCACGTAGGGGCCTTATGAGCCATCGGACCACCCGCTGGAGGAGTCGCCTGTGAGGGGCCGCCCTGAGTGGATGGTTGGGTGTCCAGGCTGGGGCGATAGGGGGAATGGGGTCTTAGCACCAGTGTGGGAGAATGGACGATGTAGTAGGACTCCCCTGTTGAAAAGGGGAGCACCGCTGGGGACAACGCACCCTTCCTGCACTGGCCCATGGTCAGTCTCCATGGCTGCCATGGTAGATGGTATCTCTTGGTTCCAGGTCCCAAACTTTTGATATTGTTTGCTGCATGGATGACGACACGACTTCTCTTACCCAGGCTCATGGGGTGGGTGACCAGGCCCCTTAGTCGGACCGTCCTGTAAGACCAGGATCTGTAGCCCCCGCTACAGGGCCCGGTTTAGGCCCAGACCGGACTCTTCCTTCCTGCTCCCCTTCCTCCTCTGTGGTTGGGTCAAGCCCCAAGCCTGCTGTGGTGACCGCCTCGTCCCCTTGCATGGCTTCATCCTATTGTGACTACTGCGCCTTTTGACCCATCTCTCTCTAAAGGTTCTCATCGCCGTCCCTGCCACGGCTACTCTCGTATGCTCCCTTCCCATACTAATTCGTACCATGCCTTGTTTGGTCCTGCTACATGGACTAAGTACTTTGACCTCCATCCTTTACATTCAACTCCTGACAATTTTTCCCTTCATAGGCATTTTGTAGATTCCATAGATGCCTCAGTTACCTTCGACCCCACCCGTCTTGGTACCCGTGTCGTTGCTGCTCCTCAGGATGCAGCCACCCGCTTGGCCGCCTTATCCTGCCTTGGCGAGACCCCTATTCGGGTCCTCAAAGAACAGCGGGGGGGGGGGGGGGTGTTTCTTGTGATCTCTTCTCCCCCTTTCTCTCTCTCTGCCCGTATTTTAACTTTGTTCTCTGTACCAAGGGACAGCAAAACTTTCACTTGAGCCGACCCCACGCCACATGGTCTCAAGACGATTGACCGACTTGAGATTCTACAACCCGTATGACGTGACATAGGCTTCTAGCAAAACCCTAGGGTCACCTTTACGCTGCCACCACCAGACCAACAACACTGAGCAATGATCGAGGCCTGGATCGATCATGCCAATCAATAACTTTGGGGCTTGATCCCCACTAGTAACATATGACCTTGAATCTTAGTGTGGAATAAAATCAACGGGAATTGATTCTGATTCGGTGTTTGAATCGGCGCCCAACTCAACTCGGCCTCGTGGTGACCACGTGACAAGGACAAGAGCATGGAAGCAATGAAATGGAAAATAATAAAAATGCAAAATTACTAATTAATTTATTCCAAAACTAAAAACAAAATCTAAGAAATAAGATCACTTCCTAAACTGAACACTCCCTGGCAATTAACACTCCCTGACTTTACATTTGAGGCAATGAATTGACCTACTCCCTACAAACTCTTTCAGCAACTCTACCTTCTATAGACCAGCTGGATGTTCGTGCTGTCTGGAGGCCGATGATGGAAGGCCACCTGCCCGAGCTGCTCCTCAAAACACACTGATCTCTTCCCGTCTGGTCTTCCCCAGACCAGAGCATTGTATTGTTCTGCTTAGTATCTAAGTTACTTGCCAGGCTTAAGCTTTAACAACTAACATCTGTTTCCCTGAATGATCCAGATTGGTTGAATTATTTTACTGAAGTTAAATTACACAAGCATCTTAGTTAAGAGCTATTCCCAACTACAAAATGGCTATTTGACCTTTGAGAAATAGAGGACATGGAAACTGGTGACCTGTGACCGCCAGGTCACAAGTCCGCCTTACAACCTAGTTCTGGCTCGTGACGTCACTGATGGTGACCTAAACTCCTTTTTCTAATAATTAGAATACTCTTGATATTATAAGCAGTCATACCATACATTAAAATTTGAATACAAAATGAATGAAGGCTAATTTCTCTAAATAAGTGAATACTAAAGAATGATTCATTATACGAAACTCCTGTGTAGATAACCATTCTGGATAATTCTTACAGCAAGCCTAGTTTGTTACAACCCCCCCCCCCCCCCCGCACAAGCAACTTAGTACACCTTGTTAATTTGGTAAAAATAACGAGGTTTAGTATCAAAACCCACAATAAACTCAACTCATGCCACAGACAAAAGCTACCCTAACTAAAAAAATTTGACAATCCTTAGATTGTCCAACATCATAATAAACATGTTCAAATTCATAAAGGTCTCGGCTGTCAACTGACAGCAATCCTCTAACATCAGGAAACCTACCTAAATAAACATTTGATTTGATTTGATTTGATTTGAAAACATAAAGTTATATTTTCAGACTGAACTTTCAGTCATCCGGGAGCGTACTTCTGAACTCTACTAAGGTCACATCCGTGTACTATCCACTCCCCAATCAATGTCAACCCTGACATGCTAAGGAACACAACTAATGTTTATTACATGTATCTAAAATATATATATATATATAAATTTCTCCTATAACTATATCACAGGTTTCAGCTGACTGTACAGCCAAGTGTTCGGACTCTCTGTAAGAGTGTCAATGTTTATATTGGTCCGCCTCTCCTGTGTTCAAACATTCTGAAAAAAAAAACATAATTTTCCATAACCGTTTGTTCAGGGCTTAGACAATTACACAGGGGCTTCGATTTTAATCACTGACCAATTTATAGAGTAAAATTTCCATATATCATTATACCAGAATAATTATTTTAAATCTGTTTTTCAACATTTATAAAGTATTGTGATTCTAAATCTGTTTTTCAACATTTAAACAAAAGTGTCCAGATATTCTTTATACAGATGTTCAGAGCCAACTTTGGTTTTTGTATCAATTGTTGATATTGAGTAATTGAGAAAAAAAAATCGATGCTGCTGGACGCTGATTTGTTTGTTTGTTGTCATCTGTGAAGGTTCTGTCACCCTTGTGCATTGGCCCAATGCAGGATGAAGTTTTTTTCTAGCCTTTGCATAGAGAAAAAGTAATTTGGATTTCTCTATTTTACTTTCTTTGCCTCTCCTGGATTTTGCAATTCTTGCAAGTTTAGCTTGACATTTTCCATTTCTCAACATAGCCTTCTTTGTTGTTCTTGGGATAGAATGGAGTATCTGAGATGTTCTCCAATTGGTTTTCGTCGCCTTTAAACGTCGTCGTTCTCATTCCAACTTGCAATGAGGAAGCCTGGTCGTGGACCGGGCCGCAGGGACGTTGAGCCCAGAAATCATCGCAAGGTAACCTCAAGGTTGCATCTTTTTCTTCCTGCCTAGTGGTATGTGAACTTATTTTCTCAAGGCACTGATTTAAGTTTACATCAACTAACCGTCTTAGCATATTGCTGTGAGGTCATGGTTTATTGATTCCCATATAAGCCATTAATTAAAATTTAATTTGCTGAATTCTCTTCCTCTTTGACATGAGACTGGTAGCACAGGTCTATTGCCCATGCATGTCTGAACTTCAATTAGGTTGTGATCTGAATAATATGCATTTGTAATCATCATGTCCCTAATCAGTTCATCATTGTAAAAATAATACCTCTTGAGAGGTTATCTTGAGATGATTTCGGGGGCTTTTGTGTCCCCGCGGCCCGGTCTTCGACCAGGCCTCCACCCTTAGGAAGCAGCCCGTGACAGTTGACTAACTCCCAGGTACCTATTTACTGCTAGGTAACAAGGGCATCAGAGTGAAAGAAACTCTGTCAATTGTTTCTCGGCGGCACGGGATCGAACCCGGGACCACAGGATTATGAGCCCCGCTCTCTGTCCACTCAGCCACCGTCTCCCAGGTGCTTTCTTTTCTAGTTGGTTCTAATATTTGCTGGTTTAAGGAAAATGTCACACATCTGCATGAGGTCATTTGTGTGTGACTGTTGACCAAGTCAACTTCCTGGAACTCTCTCTGGTTTAGCTGTGTTTGCCATATCTTTCCATTGAGGTGCCTAAGTTGAAGTCGTCAAGTACGGTGATGTTTGGGGCAGAGTTTGTGTAGCTTACTAAGCAGTGTTGTATTTTAGTTAGTTGCTCTATAAACTGCTGAGAATTTGCATCTGGTGATTTACATACCAGGACAATCACCACATTTAGAATTTCTTTTTTTATTATCGGCCCTTACACCATAATATTTGCAACGTTTAGCAGCTCTGTGCAGATGAGTGTATTCTTAATGAAAAGGCTTATCCTAGGGGGCCTGACGGCTGACAGCACTCGGGATTCGTAGTCCCAAGGTTCTGGGTTTGATCCCCGGTGGAGGCGGAAACAAATGGGGCAGCGTTTCTTTCTCCCTGATGCCCTAGTTCATCTAGCAGTAAATAGGTACCTGTGAGTTATAAAGCTGCTTCCTGGGGACGTGTAACAAAAAGGAGGCCTGGTCCAGGACCGGGCCGCGGGGACGCTAAGCCCCGAAATCATCTCAAGATAGCCTGTATACTGTTTTCAATCACAGCTGAAAAGACAGAATCCTAGTATCCATATCTCACTGTCATATAAGTCCTTTGTATTTACATTTTGGAAATGTTTTCTTGTAAGACAGCCAAATGCTCAAGAACTTCTCTTCCCCCCTTTTCTACAGGATATTCTTAGTGATAATGAGGTACAGAGTACTTTTTCCATTTATTTATTTATTTATTTATTTATGCATATACAAGAATGTACATAAGGAATGTGAGGATACAAATATGGTAATTACAGTCTTGTAAAGCCACTAGCACGCGCAGCGTTTCGGGCAGGTCCTTAATCTAAGAAAATTTTAAGGAGGTAAATACTTGCAAAATTTATAGACAAAAAAATGATAACAGATTACATGGAATGAAAAAAAAGAAGATGAGAGAAAATTATAGGTACAGTATATTAAAGCACATAGGTAGCTATGATTGATTGCAATGACAGCTTAAAATGGTAGTTGACAACAAATTGGTAGGCACAATACAGCAGAAACAATATAAGATTGATTGCAATGACAGCTTGAATGGTAGTTGACAAAAATTGGTAGTCACAATACAGCATATGGCTAGCACATAAAAGAAGACAGCAATGAACACAATGATAAGGTTGTTTGATATTACATAAAAATTAGGAGATTGGGTAACACTAGGTACAGAGCAAATTTAAAGCTCAGTGTAGGAAACTAAATAGATGAAGTTAGGTACTTTTTGGTTTTGCTTTTAAATAAGGCAAAAGTTTTACAGTTTTTCAATTCACTAGGGAGTGAGTTCCATAGACTAGGTCCCTTAATTTGCATAGAGTGTTTACACAGATTAAGTTTGACCCTGGGGATATCAAAGAGATATTTATTTCTGGTGTGGTGATAATGGGTCCTATTACATCTGTCCAGGGAGAGTTTCAGAGCATGGTTTGCATTTAAGAACAGGGTTTTGTAAATGTAGTTGACACAAGCGAATGTGTGGAGGGAGTTAATATTTAGCAAGTTTAGGGATTTAAACAAGGGAGCTGAGTGTTGTCTGAAAGCAGAGTTAGTTATTATTCTGATAGCAGATTTTTGCTGTGTGATGATGGGCTTAAGGTGGTTTGCAGTGGTAGACCCCCATGCACAGATACCATAATTAAGATAAGGGTAGATTAGTGCATAATATAGTGAGAGGAGAGCAGAGTTAGGAACATAAAATCTGATTTTGGAGAGTATACCAACTGTCTTAGAGACTTTCTTAGTTATGTATTGAATGTGGGTGCTGAAGTTGAGTCTCTTGTCTAGGAATAGGCCAAGAAACTTGCCATCATTTTTATTACTGATGTTAATGTTGTCTATCTATAGCTGAATTGCATTTGATGATTTGCTTCCAAATAAGATGTAGTAAGTCTTTTCGATGTTTAATGTTAGTTTGTTCGTTGACATCCATAAGTGGACTTTTTTTAATTCATTATTCACAACATTATTTAGTGTATGTGGGTTGAGGTTTGAGTAGATAAGGGTAGTATCGTCAGCAAACAATATAGGTTTGAGAATATTAGAGACATTAGGCAGATCGTTTATATATATAAGAAATAGAAGAGGTCCTAAGATTCTGCCCTGTGGCACTCCAACGGTAATTGGTAGAGTGGAAGAAGTTGTATCATTGATGGTTACATATTGGTGTCTGTCACTAAGATAGGATCGGATGTAGTCAAGGGCAAGGCCTCGGATTCCATAATGCTGGAGTTTAAGTAAGAGGTAGTTGTGATTAACAGTATCAAAGGCTTTTCTTAGGTCAATGAAGAGTCCAATCGGAAACTCATTTTTGTCAAGGGCTGAGTAGATAATGTCAAGGAGACTAATGATTGCATCATTGGTGCTCTTTTGGGACCGGAAGCCAAACTGGCAGGGGCTGAGTATGTCGAATTTTACGAGGTAGGAATAGAGCTGTTTGTAAATAATTTTTTCAAATATTTTTGATAGAATGGGTAGATTTGATATTGGTCTATAATTGTTTATGTCCGCCGGATTGCCTCCTTTATGGACTGGCGTTACTCTTGCTTTTTTGAGGATATCAGGGAAGGTGTGATACTCTATAGATTTGTTGAACAGTTGTGCTATGGGTGGGGCAAGGGCATGGGAGGCTCTCTTGTACACAATGGACGGAATTTCACTGGTGTTCCCTGCCTTGGTTTTTAGAGAATGTATGATGGACACAACATCTGCCGGGCTGATTGGTGAAAGGAGAAGAGAGTTTGGATAGCTGCCTGAGAGATATGTGTTAATATGTGTCTGAGTCTGTGGGATTTTACTGGCAAGATTAGCACCAACCGATGAAAAGAAACTATTAAATTCATTTGCCATTTCTAAGTCAGTTGACGGTATACCCCCATCCTTGTAGAGTTTTATTTGGTTATGTGAGTGTTGTTTAGTTCCTAGGATACTAGAGATAGTTTTCCAAGTGCTTTTCATGTTGCCTTTTGCTTCATTGAATCTATTCACATAATATGCAAGTTTTGCCTTTCTTATGATACTGGTAAGCATTGATGAGTACCTTTTAGCTACTTCCTTTGAAACTAGGCCAATCCTAACTTTTTTTCATATTCATGTTTCTTGTTGATTGAGTTGAGAATGCCACTTGTGAGCCATGGATTGTTTAATCTTTTGTCAGTTACTTGCTTGGTAAGAAGGGGACAATGAATGTTGTAGAGGCTTAGAGTTTTGGAGATGAAGAGGTTAGCTAATGAATTTATATCATGGGTATTATTGAATTCAGAATCCCAGTTAATATTGTAAAGTGCCTCTGTAAGATTGTCTAAAGCTGATTCACTGTGTAGCCTAAATGAAAGTTTCTTGCTTTTTGGTGGTGTTATGTCCATGTTCGCTATGAGAAAGGTAGGATAGTGGTCAGTTGTTCTGTCGTAGATTATACCAGATACAAGGGGAGCTGTTATGTTTGTCCATATGTGGTCCAAGGTAGTGGCTGATGTTTGAGTGACTCGGGTAGGTTTGGTGATTGTGGGGATTAGCATACAGGAGTTCATGCTGTTAAGGAAATAGTCAACTTGAGAGCAATTTTGTTGACCCAGGTCAATATTAAAATCTCCTCCCAGAATGAAGTGGTTTTTGTTGAGATTGTTGTTTATAATAAGATTCCTTAGGTTGTCTGAGAAAGAAGCTATGTTAGTATTGGGAAATCTATAGATGGCTCCAATAGTCAAAGAAGATTTAAGGGATTTAATTGAAAACTGAGCAAAAGTATATTCACAGTAGTCATCTCTGTCACTAATAACACTGTTGCAGATAAATGTATCTCGGTAATATATAGCTCTGCCACCACCTTTTTTATTAGGCCTACAGTTATGAATGGCTTTATAACCAGCTAAGTTGTAGAGTTGGGTATAGTCTTTATTTAGCCAAGTTTCTGTTAAAATAATGAACGATAGGTTAGTACCTATTGCTGTGAGTAGTGCATTTAAATCGTCAAAATGTTTACCAAGTGATCTAACATTTTGGTTATAAACTGATAGACAGGTGCTATTTTGAAGTTTGTTTTTAGCCTGGTGTGCTGTGAAATACTTGCAATAATGATGATCAATGTGCTGGTTGGTGTAGATATGAGACAGAAGATTTTGATCAGGATCAATATCAGTGTGCATAGGATGCAGAGGGATCACGATACAAGATACACGATAAAGCAAAACACAAGAATAAAAGCAAATACAATAAAATAGTAACAATTTAGAAGTAAAATAAAGATCCAATAGTTAGCCAGGGAGGACACAGAAGTTACATAAAATAAAAAAACAAAAAATCAGTAGAGACTGACAATATAAATGTAAAATAAAAAATAATAAGAAAAATGATAATCATAAAAAAAATGATCTTGAAGATAATTAGCTTAGTAATGGTTAATTAACAGGGTAATAAAAAGCCCTAGGTTTAGTGACAAGGGGATTAACTAAGAACAAATAATTAAGAGTATAAAACAGGCAAAGATGACAAACAAACAAAAAATAAAAAAATAAAAATAAAAATAAACACCTTTGGAAAGGAAAGGCAGAGCTTAAGTACACTTTGGTTGTATGTGAGACTACAAATTATGTTCTGGTTATTCAGCTGATATCCCACAGTCATCCAGGAAAGAAGTGAGGTGTGCTTCAGTGGTTATGACATACGTTTTTTCCAGAGTCAGTCTTCCTAGCTATTATTTTACCATCGCGCACAAAACAATGTTTAATAGCAGTGGATCTATTGCAAATTCCACGTAGTTTAAATAAGAGATTTTGTCTGAATCTGGTAAGACATTCGTTCACATAAACCTTGGATTTCATAGCGACTGCAGTAGTGATAAGGTCTGACTTGCGGGAGCAGCTATCTAACTTCACCCTTATCTTTCTGTTGTTTGTACCAGATGATTTGGCACCCACTCTATAAGCTGACTTAATGTCTCTTGCTTCAATTGAATAATTCAACTTAGTACGCAATTCCTGGATCACGATGGCAGTACAGTCTTCTCTGTCAGTTTCATGGGATTTATTACTTCATCTTAATAATATCTACTCATGTTACTTGATTAGTTTCTATACAATTTTATTTAAGCATATTCTGGCTATAAATGAAAGAAAAATAGCAGGTACTAGCTTGTGTTATTAGGGAATATGCTGTCAAATCTGGCTCCATATCTTGAACGTCTAAGTCCAATAAATTGTCAGCCACACTTCCATGGATATAAACATTCCATTAGCTTTGGCTCTATCTCTCCTAGAGTCTCCTAGAGTCCAGGAGCCAGATTCACGAAGCAGTTATGCAAGTACTTACGAACGTGTACATCTTTCCCCAATCTTTGACGGCTATGGTTACATTTATTAAACAGTTAACAAGCATGAAAACTTCCCAATCAACGGCTGTTATTGTTATAAACAGCCTCCTGGTGCTTCGGAGCTCATTAACTGTTTAATAATTGTAAACAAAGCCGCCAAAGGTTGAGAAAAGATGTACAGGTTCGTAAGTGCTTGCGTAACTGCTTCGTGAATCTGGCCCCAGGTGAATGCAATCTTAATCCAATCATGGCGGTAAGTGCACTCAGGTCACATACGGTCCAGGAGTGCATTCTGATGTTTGGCTCATTTCCATAAACCTGTCAATAAGTCATTTATAAGTTAATAAGTGGGTAGTTATTAGGTACTAACTCCAGGTACTAACCCCTGGAGTTAGAGACCTGTTGTGGGTTGCATCCTGGACAAGGTCAGTGGTAGGCCTAGGCTGTCTTAATAAGCCTAACAGGCTCACTGTCCTGTCCAATGGGAAACAAAAATACTTGTGGACAATTACAAGTTTTAAATACCCGAGAGATTGTGCATCTAACCACAAGATTAGGGAGCCCATAGATAAAATAACTTACTGAAGATAAGAAAAACAAGTACAATATTTATGTTAATTTACTAATCTTCGCTGTTAATGAAGACGGGCCCACAAGCTGTGTATTAAGCCTACCAACAAGATAGGTCTATTAATGTCAACTTGTGAAAGTGCTGAAATGGAATGGTTAATGATTAACACAAGAAAATCTCACTGCAGAGTTGTACTTAACTTAAAAGTACCACCAAACCAGTGTTATACTTTACAACCTCTTTCATCGACACATAACTGCTCTTCTCTCTTCGGCAAGGTAACGTCCAAGAGCTTATCGGTCCCTCTTGACGTACAACTGCCTCCATAGAACCTACCGTTAAGTAAGGTCTGTTCACACCTTCCTTCAGCAGGGGCTCGAACTTGCGGTGTTCTCTTCCAAGTTTGACTGTCCACAGCAGCTTGTGGTGGTAGGCCAGTGTGCATGAGGCAGGGAAGAGAAGCCTCCACCTCCGCTGACCCTCACCTTCCTGACATCGTTCTGTCCGTTCCTAGACTCTGGTTTGATCAGTCTCCTCATTCGTCGTTCCTCATTCTCTTGTCGTTTCTGTTATGTACACTGTCAACACTACGCCCCACATCCTGTCTTCTCCGTTTCTTCTGTTCCCTGGTTAGAACTTCTTGAAAATTACTTTACTGACTGACTGCTTTTTGAGTTTGTGTCCGTGTAAATATTGCCGTGGGGAGTAGCCAGTTCTCCTGTTGACCGATTCTCCATATCAATACCAGCATGGGGGGAGATGTGTAGGATGCGATATGTTGCAGAGGTGTTACCCTGACAAAGGGTGCAGGCGAGACGTGAGCAACGGAACGACGTCCTCACCCGTCGACCGACTTGTAAACACTGTGGAATGCATTTGGCAGTGATGTGGTGGAGGCTGATTCCCATACACAGTTTATAATGTACATATGATACAGCCCAATAGGCTCAGGAACCTGTACACCAGTTCATTGATAGTTGAGAGGCGGGACCAAGGAGCCACAGCTCAACCCCTGCAAGCACAATTAGATGAGTACACTAGTTTCTGCTTTAAAAAGTATAAAGGACGTATTGTAGGAACGTCCACAGAAAACTATGTTTCAGGGGCATGTCTATGGGGTAAACTACTGCAAACAGGATAGAATGGTGTCTACTATCACTGTAGGATGCGTATAGGGTCCACTACCACTTATTAGGTGGGAAAGGGGTTCATACCACTTGAAGGATGGGTTTTGGCCCACAACTGCCCAAAGGATGGTATGGTGACCACTATCATCCACAGGATGGGTATGGGGTTCAATACCACCCACAGGATGGGTATGGGGTCCAATACCACCCACAGGATGGTATGGGGTCCACCACCACCCACAGGATAGGTATGGGGTCCAATACCTCCC
>NC_091164.1:37474197-37494197 GCF_040958095.1 Procambarus clarkii
ATCTATAGATGGCACTTATAGTCAAGGAGGATTTAAGGGATTTACTGGAGAACTTGGCAAAGGTATATTCACAATAGTCGTCTCTATTACTAATGAGACTATTGCAGATGAAGGTATCTTTGTAAGATATTGCTATGCCACCTCCTTTTTTTATTAGGCCTGCAGTTGTGAATGGCTTTATTATCAGCCAAGTTGTAGCATACAACATAGCATATATATGTATATGGCATACATACATACATATATATATATATATATATATATATATATATATATATATATATATATATATATATATATATATATATATAATATGTTACAACATAACAGGCCAATTACACTGGATTAATCTTTGTGTTTAGATAGGAGATGCCTCGTATGGGCCAATAAGCCTTCTGCAGCCCCTATGTTTATCCCTTATGTATCCCCCCATGTTTTCACCTTCATTGTATTATCACCTGACCTAATGCGGGTATAAAATCAACTAATATATATATATATATATATATATATATTCAAAATTCGTCAGTGTACTACATTTTTGTTGTTGCTTTTAGGTGATGCTTTTAACCAGTGTATGTGGGTCTGATTGCGCAACCACAGTTCGAAGAATAATGAAGATATGAACAAACGGCCTGTGGTCACTATACAGTCTGGAAGGGCAAAAGAAGAAATTGGCATTTCTACAAAAACAAGAACTATATAATGTTATTTTAAGTAAGTAACCAAAAAATTAAATAATTTTTTTAAAGTTTAAAATTCACTTAAAAATGTAAATTTTAAGTTAAAAAATTTTAACCAAAAAACTTGATATTTTTCATATTTGGAACCATTCCATAATCCCAAGCATAAATGATTATATTTCTATCACTTGCTCTTAAGATTGTTTCATTTAATAGAGGTTGGGCATAATTGTTCTCTGCTGCTAATAGAACTGACTGACTTAGCTATAGGAAAATGTAAAATTAATTGGTTTATCCATTACAGTATTTTGCAGTTTATTTCATGATCCTGTGCTTAATACTTGCATAAATAGTAGATTACAAAATGCATTTTTATATCATTAGTATTGAATAATAATAATGCAAATAATTGACTTATAAATGATGTACAATTAATTGGTAGGTGATATTATATTATTAATATTTTTTCATTCTTGCAAAGCCTTAACAAAGTCATTAACATGTTAATATAAACTTGATCACCTTCCACTTATTTTCTCATGTGCTACCTACATGTACATGGCTCTGTCTCTCTCTCTCTCTCTGGCTCTCTCGCTCTCTCTGGCTCTCTCTCTCTGGCTCTGTCTCTCTCTCTCTCTCTCCCTCTCTCTCTCTCTCTCTCTCTCTGGCTCTCTCGCTCTCTCTGGCTCTCTCGCTCTCTCTGGCTCTCTCGCTCTCTCTGGCTCTTTCACTCTCTCTGGCTCTCTTTCTCTCTGGCTCTCGCTCTCTCTGGCTCTCTCTCTGGCTCTCTCTCTCTGGCTCTCTCTGGCTCTCTCTCTCTCTCTCTCTCTCTGGCTCTCTCTCTCTCTCTGGCTCTCTCTCTCTCTCTCTCTGGCTCTCTCTCTCACTCTGGCTCTCTCTCTCTCTCTCTCTCTCTCTCTCTCTCTCTGGCTCTCTCTCTCTTTCTCTCTGGCTCTGTCTCTCTCTCTCTCTCTCTCTCTGGCTCTCTCGCTCTCTCTGGCTCTCTCTCTCTCTCTGGCTCTCTCGCTCTCTCTTGCTCTTTCACTCTCTCTGGCTCTCTTTCTCTCTGGCTCTCGCTCTCTCTGGCTCTCTCTCTCTCTGGCTCTCTGGCTCTCTCTCTCTCTCTCTCTCTCTCTCTGGCTCTCTCTCTCTCTCTCTCTCTGGCTCTCTCTCTCTCTCTGGCTCTCTCTCTCTCTCTCTCTCTCTCTGGCTCTCTCTCTCTCACTCTCTGGCTCTCTCTCTCTCTCTCACTCTCTCTCTCTGGCTCTCTCTCTCTGGCTCTCTCTCTCTCACTCTCTGGCTCTCTCTCTCTCACTCTCTCTCTCTGGCTTTTATTTCTCTGGCTCTGTGGCGCTCTCTCTCTGGCTCTCGCTCTCTCTCTCTGGCTCTCATATTTCATTTGATTTAAAAATGTCTGAGATTTTTTACTTAATCTAAGTTATATTGCATGGTGCTAATATAAATATTATACATGTCTGTTTTTTCTTTTCTTTCTCTTTCTCCCTTTCTTTCTTTCTCTTTCTTTCCTTCTCTCTCTTTTTCTTTCTCTTTCTACATGATTATTATGCTTGACTGTGTTTACATTCACTTGTAGATTTTTATTTTTAGTTAATTAGTCCTAAACTTTTGATTAATAGATTTTTATTATTAGTCATAGAAAAACTATAGTGTTATATGTATACTCGGAAAATTTTACTTGTTTTAGTTTTAAGTAACAATAACTGCTTATAACGTCAGACTGATCTCAGCATGACATGAATCACAGGCTGCTTGATCACAAAATCTATTGTGTTCACATATTGCATATATAGATTTTTATAGATTTTTAAATTTTTACTTTTATATTCTGTTATATAGTCTATATATTTCGAGCTATTACATATATTTTGTTGTATTACTCATTCTTAATTAAATAAATATAATATTTTAATTCTCTTTTTGTACCCTATTTATTTGTAATTTACACATACATATATAGGATGTCCATTTCTATCTCAGATATGTCTTCTTTCTTTCTCTCCCTTTCTATTTCAGATATGAATTACAAAATTATTATACCCTAATTTACCCTAAACGTTTTAATGTAGGTAATTAAAAGATCATAAAAAAGTTTTTAGAAATGTTAATTATTTACGTTCTAAGGTTGTATATAAAAGTTCTCAAAAAACCTTTTCTAAACGTAATTATAAACGTGCTGAAAACAATGAAATGTCGTTTTTAGGATGTTTTAAAAACATGAAAATGTTTGCTGGGAAGGAGAGGGGGAACATGTTCCTGAAAATTGCATACACAAACATAGATTGAGTGAGATCAAAGATACTGTAGTTAAGTCATGTAATACAGCTGCAGACACTAGACATTGTTGCACTCATGGAGACAAAACTTGAAGATAATATTTTAAATGAGGTCATATTCTCAAGGGGCTACTCAGTTTGGAGACGAGACAGAAAAATAAGGAAAGGCGATAGTAATAAATAATAAATAAATTTTTATTCAGGTAAGGTACATACATACAAGGTAAGATACAAAAGTTGATGGATTTATAAATAGAGCTAGTACATACAATGCCTAAAGCCACTATTACGCAAAGCATTTTGGGCAGGAAAAACTCCAAGACTAAAACTTAATACTAATTGAGATTAAAGTATAAATTGTGTTGAGAAAAAAAAAATGGAAAAAGGGGAGGGGGGAAACATGGCAGAAAAAAACAAAAATACAATTTGGTCAACAAAACAGCATTGTTTAAAATAGAAGACATGGGTTGACATTTTGGGGGTAAGGTAGGTTACATTGAGTTAATTAGTTAGTACTTAGTTTTTATCTTAAACTGGTTGGGAGAGGTACAGTGTTGCTGTGCTGGTGAAAGAACACCTAAAGGTAAATTAAATAATGATTGCGAATCCACAAGAAGTTGACATAATAGCACTAGAGATCTGCAATCAGGATGATAAACTTTCCCTAAAGAATTTGACAAACACTTGCTGATAGGACATGAAGTAAATGAGATGTATGTCAAGTTTTGTGAAATATATGATAAAAGCACAACAAAATTTATACCAAAGGAGAGATGCAGAACTAGGAAAAGGGGTTTGTTCAACAGAAATTGCGAGAGGGCCAGAGACCCAAACACACACAAATGGAATCAATATAGAGCAAGAGGCCAAACCCCCTAACATACAAGCGATGCAAAGATGCGAGAAACAGCAGCAGCAGTAAGGAGAGGGACTGAAAGACTATAAATATAGTGTGAAAATAAACTCGAGTAAATTTTTTTTAACTACTCTCAACAGTGAAGAAAAATAAATATTCAGACGATTTGTGTTAGAATCATTAATCTTACACTTTCGGTCATATTCAACACAAATATACAGACACACACACACACACATTCCTGTTGCTGTAGCAGGTGAAGAATTACACACACAGATCACAATAACGTGATGCATCAAATGAACAAATCCACAAGGGCCGTGACGAGGGTTCGAACCTGCGTCCGGGAGCATCCCAGACACTGCCTTAATCGACTGAGCTACAACAGGGTAAAAGGGTTGAAACCAATGGATGGATGTAGCACCTGCTACAAGGATGTAGCAGGTGCTCAATTGTCAAAAGTGAAAAATTTGGTTTATCTTCCGAATGCACCATATCGGTAAATTTTTTAATAATCTTTTAAAAATAGTAAATGCCACTATTTTTGCAAAATTATTACAAGATCTATTATTCTAATAAGGGTTTGATAAAATACAGTAGACTGCCTACTGGTTTTACCTGTAATAAGGTTTGATACAGATGATTATGGATATATTTATATGCTCTTATTGTTAAGAAGTAATTTTTTAAAGAGTATTTTGTAATGAGCAGATGTAATTGTAAGATGTAATTGTGTCTGACACTGATAAAATTATAAACCATTGTAAACAATTTGTTCACTTTCAAAACTTAGGCATATATATATATGCATATAAATAAAAAACAAGTAAATGTAAATAATTTTACCTTGCACCTAGATCCACCAAGCCTGTATGGCGCGCGTTTCAGTACTTCGGAAATCTAGAACTATCTAGAATCTCTAATCTGCAATGAAACAATACATATTATTGCACTTACCAAAACATGGATGAATGTAGAAAATACAGAACTATTGGCTGAATATCAAATAAATGGATTTAATCTATTTCACACAGATAGATATATTAGACCGTGTATGTTAGGTAATACCTAACATACACGCCTCCAAACACACTACATTTGAAATGTAGTCTCGAAAAGACTACATTTCAACAAAAACGTGCCACAGACCAGTCACAAGACTGAACCTCGTCGAGGCCAAACGTCTAAATGAGAGCATGAACAAGAAACAATTTTTTAACATCAGGTATCGTACACACACTGAATGCACCTGCAGACACACAACAAGCACTATCAATATAGCAAAGATTACTCCATAAAAAAATAATTAAATTATTGACCAACATGAGAGAGGGTTAGCCAACATGAGAGGGTTGTGTTGATTGCCTGAAAATATTTAAATTGTTTAATGTATTGAATGGCATTTTTCAAGTTACAACATTTTTTAAATTACTGAACTAGGATCTAGGCTTTGCTAGGCTTAATTCAATTATTACAGATGAGCCTAACCTAGCCTAGAACCCAGCGGGTTTTTTTCCTATTGGAGAGTGTTGAACATGCTGCTATGGCGGTGTGTCCACTCACAAGATTAGTGGCGCTGCCCAATAAACTCGCCCCCTCGTGGCAAAATTTAAAAAAATTTAGATCCTAGTTCAGTATTTTAAAAAATGTAACTTGAAAAATGCCATTCAATACATTAAACAATTTAAATAATTTCAGGCAATCAACGCAACCTTCTCATGTTGGCTAACCCTCAGCAGTGCTCAGGCCCCTGTGCCCAGGCCCTGGGGCCTGAGTCCTCAGTTCCATACACTAGCACTGCCAGGCCTCGCCTCCACATACACCAGCACTGCCCCTCGCCTCCACATACACTAGCACTGCCCCTCGCCTCCACATACACTAGCACTGCCAGGCCTCGCCTCCACATACACTAGCACTGCCCCTCGCCTCCACATACACTAGCACTGCCAGGCCTTGCCTCCACATACACCAGCACTGCCCCTCGCCTCCACATACACTAGCACTGCCCCTTGCCTCCACATACACTAGCACTGCCAGGCCCCGCCTCCACATACACCAGCACTGCCCCTCGCCTCCACATACACTAGCACTGCCCCTCGCCTCCACATACACCAGCACTGCCCCTCGCCTCCACATACACTAGCACTGCCAGGCCTCGCCTCCACATACACCAGCACTGCCCCTCGCCTCCACATACACTAGCACTGCCAGGCCTCGCCTCCACATACACTAGCACTGCCCCTCGCCTCCACATACACTAGCACTGCCAGGCCTCGCCTCCACATACACGAGCACTGCCCCTCGCCTCCACATACACTAGCACTGCCCCTCGCCTCCACATACACTAGCACTGCCAGGCCTCGCCTCCACATACACCAGCACTGCCCCTCGCCTCCACATACACTATAGCACTACCTGGCCTCGCCTCCACATACACTAGCACTGCCCCTCGCCTCCACATACACCAGCACTGCCCCTCGCCTCCACATACACTAGCACTGCCCCTCGCCTCCACATACACTAGCACTGCCCCTCGCCTCCACATACACCAGCACTGCCCCTCGCCTCCACATACACTAGCACTGCCAGGCCTCGCCTCCACATACACCAGCACTGCCCCTCGCCTCCACATACACTAGCACTGCCCCTCGCCTCCACATACACCAGTACTGCCCCTCGCCTCCACATACACCAGCACTGCCCCTCGCCTCCACATACACCAGCACTGCCCCTCGCCTCCACATACACCAGCACTGCCCCTCGCCTCCACATACACTAGCACTGCCCCTCGCCTCCACATACACCAGTACTGCCCCTCGCCTCCACATACACCAGCACTGCCCCTCGCCTCCACATACACCAGCACTGCCCCTCGCCTCCACATACACCAGCACTGCCCCTCGCCTCCACATACACCAGCACTGCCCCTCGCCTCCACATACACCAGCACTGCCCCTCGCCTCCACATACACTATAGCACTGCCCCTCGCCTCCACATACACTATAGCACTACCAGGCCTCGCCTCCACATACACCAGCACTGCCCCTCGCCTCCACATACACTAGCACTGCCCCTCGCCTCCACATACACCAGCACTGCCCGGCCTCGCCTACACATACACTAGCACTGCCCCTCGCCTCCACATACACCAGCACTGCCCGGCCTCGCCTACACATACACCAGCACTGCCCCTCGCCTCCTCATACACCAGCACTGCCCCTCGCCTCCACATACACTATAGCACTACCAGGCCTCGCCTCCACATACACCAGCACTGCCCCTCGCCTCCACATACACTAGCACTGCCCCTCGCCTCCACATACACCAGCACTGCCCGGCCTCGCCTACACATACACTAGCACTGCCCCTCGCCTCCACATACACCAGCACTGCCCGGCCTCGCCTACACATACACAGCACTGTAGCCAGCACTAGAATCTAATAATATAATAAAATATAAGTGTTTACTTACGATAATATTTGCATGAAGCGTTTGTCCTCTGTCCGCTGACTGCACTGACGACAAAATGGCCACTCTGTTGATACTAGCGGGAATGATGCTGTGACGTCACAGATGAGGGCAGCAATGCGCATTTCGTCCCTCGACCCTTAATCATTCCCTCGTATATATAATTGGCGAGACAATTTACTTATCATTTACTTATCTTAGTTAGCAAATAGGGGATATTTGGCTAAGATTTCTGGTAGCAGATCGTTTTGAATTAAATATTTAAACATCTCTGGAACATTTATTATAAAATTGTCTCTGAATTCAATTCAATTCAATTGAAGTCTTTTGGCACTCCATCACATAGTGACAGACGGTGTGCTTGTTGACCCAGTTTACATTTGGTTAGGTCTACATCAGCAGATAATTAGAAATCCCAGAGAGAGTAGAAACACAGTTTAAGCCGAACAGTAGTAACATCTAGAAGTCTGCTGATTTTATTGGATGATCCATAGATGTGTGGCTCCTCTTGCATGATAGTATGATGATAGATGGAATTACTGGTGTCAATTTCACTTTGCCTCAGATCTACAAGATCTTGTTGAAGTTCTCGGTGTACTGCTGCTCTCAGATTGCTCATTGACAATCCAAGGCTACACTCATACGTCTCCTTTAAAGGCAGATTCTTTGGCTAACTTATCAGCTCTATCATGCATTTGGAGGCCAACATGAGATGGAGACCACATGAAATGGACTCTGTTACCATCCTTAATAATTTTGTTGTATTTGTGTCTAGCTTCGGACACGAGCATGTTACAGTTATGTCTTAAAGAGTTGAGAGCATTTAAGGATGATAAGGAGTCACTAACAATTAATGTATCAAGTTTGGAGACTTGTACACATTTCAGTGCAAGGAGCAAGCAAATAGTTCAGTCTGAAAGGTAGAGGCCCAATTGTTTATACGGACTCCCCACTCAAAGTATAGGCCATCGCCCATTGTCAGAACAACTGCACTTCCAGTTGCACCCGTGGTGCGGTGTAGGGAACCATCAGTGTATATGATTTGAGAGAGAGAATGCTCTGTGGACAGAGCATCAATATGGCTTAAGGCGTTTAGCTTTGCCTCAAGACGAAGTTTGGGCTGATTTCTAATTTGCTTCTTGGGTGGAAAGGGAGGGATTAAAACTGGAAAGGGTGTAACCTCCCACGGTGCAGGAAAGTGCCGTTGTTGTTTCTCTTGGTACAAATCATGAACCTGATACATTCTGAGTTGAGTTCCAGTTTTTGTTATCCATTTGGAACAATGCTGATCTTCAATAAAGAAATTCTGGAGGGCTTCTGTGCAAGGACTAGGATGAGTTAGCCTAAGCATTTTAATACTAATTTGACAGTTAATTTCAGTAACACGATCAACAACGCTCGGAATATTAAGTTCCTTTCTCATATTAAGTATCTTTTGTTGTACGAGGGCAACCAAGGATTATCCTCAAGGCTTCGTTCTGCAATTTTTCAAGCCCTCCAAGCTTTCTTTCAGGCATCAAAACAAGCAGAGGTGCAGCATAATCCACTAAAGATCTGATGTATGCAAGGTACATCATTTTGACAATTCTGACATTGGCACCATAGCCTGAGTGATAACCTGCAACAGCCTTGAGAGCTCGGAGCCTCTCTTTATACTGACGACAGAGTCTGAATACAACAGGACTATACAGTGGCACCTCAAGGCCAAGGTATTTGAATCTGTTTACATAGTCAAGCTGGGAGCCATCAGACAATTGCATCTTGCGAACAGCTCCTCCCTGCCTGGGTGGGCGCCGATTTAGTATCTTTGTTTTCTCTGCTGAGATAATTAAACCTAGGTCCTGACATGAGTCTAATACAGAGTTAAGAGTGTTCTGCATGTTAGCATACCCAGTGGTGTGTATCATTATATCATCCGCATACCCAGTGGTGTGTATCTATATCATCATCATACCCAGTTGTGTGTATCATTATATCATCAGCATACCCAGTTGTGTGTATCATTATATCATAGGCATACCCAGTTATGTGTATCATTATATCATCAACATACACAGTGGTGTGTATCATTATATCATCGGCATACCCAGTTGTGTGTATCATTATATCATCAGCATACCCAGTGGTGTGTATCATTATATCATCGGCATACCCAGTTGTGTGTATCATTATATCATCAGCATACCCAGTTGTGTGTATCATTATATCATCAGCATACCCAGTGGTGTGTATCATTATATCATCAGCATAGCTATAATGATGTGGACGTTGGGTTTGCTCGGTACAGAGTTTAACAGCGTGTTTATTAAGGTATTAAATAAGGTAGGACTGAGGACACCTTCCTGTGAGGTACCTAGTTCGAAGTCTCTTGTTATCATTAATAATTTTGTTGTATTTGTGTCTAGCTTCAGACACGTGCATGTTACAGTATGTCTTAAAGAGTTGAGAGCAATTAAGGATGATAAAGAGTCACAATTAATGTATCAGTTTAGAGACTTGTACACATTTCAGTGCAAGAAGCAAGGAAAATAGTTCGGATTGAAGGGGGTAGAGGCCCAGTTGTTTATACGGACTCCCCACTCATAAAATAAGCTTTTGATACAGTGCCACATAAAAGACTGATTAAAAGATAGAGGCTCACTATATTGTGGATTCTATATTAAGCTGAATTAGGGCATGGCTATACCAAAGGAATCAAAGATTTAGAATCAATGGGGTTAAGTCGCAACACATGGTTTTACACATGGCCGTTCATGTTTAACAAATTTGCTCTCTTTTTATTCCAGCATAGTTGAGGCAGTTGATAGTGGTAAGGATTGTGATGTTGTGTACCTTGACTTTAGCAAAGCTTTTGATACAGTGCCACATGAAACAATGTTGACCTTCAATAAAGACATTCTGGAAGGCTTCTGTGCAAGAGTTAGGATGAGCTAGCCTTAGCATTTTTATACCAATTTGACAGTTAATTTAAGTAACACGATAAACAACGCTCGTAATATTAAGTTCCTTCCTCATGTTAAGTATCTTTGTGGTACGAGGGGCATCCAAAGATTATCTTTAAGGCTTCGTTCTGCAAGTTTTCAAGCCCTTTAAGCTTTCTTTTAGTCATCAAGGCAAGCAGAGGTGCAGCATAATCCACTAAAGATCTGATGTATGCAAGGTACATCATTTTGACAATTGTAACATTGGCACCATAGCCTGAGTGATAACCTGCAACATCTCCAAGAGGGCTTATGGAGCCTCTCTTTATACTGATGACAGAGTTTGAATACAAAAGGACAATACAAGGCAAGTTTTAAGGTATTTGAATCTGTTAACATAGTCAAGCTGGGAGCCATCATACAGTTGCATCTTGTGAACAGCTCCTCCCTGCCTGGGTGGACACCCGTTTAGTATCTTTGTTTCCTCTGCTGAGATATGACTAAACCTAAGTCCTGACATGAGACTAATACAGAGTTAAGAGTGTTCTGCATGTTAGCATAACAAGTAGTGTGTATCATTATATCATCAGCATACCCAGTAGTATCATTTTATCATCATGTATGATGATACATGATACAAGGAGGTCTAAATTGATCGATCAAACGATCTAAATTGGGTACTGAAATATGGTCAAAAGATTGGGGGAGGCCGTTTAATACTGACAAATGTAAGGTTTAAAGGATAGGTAATGACGATAGATCGAGTTACAAGATATAAGCTAGATGCATGCATGGTGCTGAGATTATGAAGTCGAATTATGAAAGGGATCTGGGAGTTATGATTAGTAAGAATTTAAAAAAAACAAAAATCAATGAATAAATGTTCGTAATAAGGCAAACAGAACACTGGGATTTATGTATTGAAACATTAGTAATAATTAAGATATCGGTTCATTGTTCTTCAGATATATCTTGCTCTGGGTAGGCTCCATTTAGATATATATGCACTTCACTTTTGGTCACAGTATATCCGCATCATGGTTATAAATTTACTAGAATGCGTCCAGCGGAGGATAACAAAGTTAATACCCCAAAATAGAAACCTGTCATATGAAGAAAGATTGTCAAAGCGTAAATTACATTCTCTAGAAAGACAAAGAATTATAGCTAGGTGACATGTGGTTTATGTTTTTGTTGATGTGTTTCTATATTTTCATAAATAAAGCATGCTTAGTGTCTTATTCCAAGTTTTACGACAATTTTACAAGGTTTAAAATATAAAGCTCAATATATTTCAGCTTTTTTATACCGGAATTATACGTTAATATAACATTATAATAACGTAACGATGTCGTGGAAATAACATCATATTGACGACATATAAATGTTATATTTATGTTATAAGAACGTAAATTGGATAGGTTTACATAAAGTAAACAAAAAAAACGAAATGTTGACTGAAAATTGTTTATTTTTATATATAAAGCATGAAAACATTATAATTCCATAGCATTCACTACTATTTTTAAATTTTTACATAAATCTTAAAAAACTGTGTCTCAAGAATACATGTTTTTAGTTATATCTAGTGGTTTTAAGAACGTCAGAAATACGTATTTATGTCAAATGTTAGAGTATTACCTTTGTGGCACCATTTAAAAACGTTCACAAACGTTCTGTGTTTGCTGGGTACTACACCAGACAACACCCGTCCTACTACCAAAACTGGACGAATCACTTCCAAAACGAAACACCCTGGATGCAAACACAGTGGCCTCCTTACCAGAGCCTCAGATATTAACACCAGGTAAGGCTTCCAGCACTTCCACTAACACGATAACATCATTTATATTTGCCAACATCCAGGGTATAAAAACACGCAAATCGAACAAAGTTCAATTTATAGATGGTCTCCTTTATGAGGCAAATGCAGTGTTTGCAGCCCTAACAGAAACCCACACAAAGGACTACCATGATGGTGAAATATGGATCTCAGAGTACAATCTTTTCAGATGTGATAGGAAACACCGGCTTCAGGGTGGGGTCAGCCTCTACATCAAAGACACACTCATCTGTACTGAGCTGCTAAACACCTCAAATGATATGGTGGAAGTGCTGATAATCAAAATAGAGATTTTAAATGTAGTTATTGTCCTTGTATATAAGTCACCGGAGGCAAACCCTCAGCAGTTTAAAGACCAACTAATGAAAATAGAACACTGCTTGGAAAACCTCACAAATCCAGCTCCGAACATCATCCTGCTTGGGGACTTCAACCTACGGCACCTGAAATGGAAGCACCTGGCTAATACAGTAATATCAGAAAGAATACCAGGAAGTAGCCTAAATGAACAGGCACATGCAAATGACCTGCTACGGATGTGCGACAGGTTTGCCTTAAACCAGCAAATAGTAGAACCAACTAGGAAGGAGAACACGCTGGACCTCATTTTCACTAATAATGATGAATTGATCAGGAACATAATGATTACAAATACCTGTTACTCAGATCACAACTTAATTGAAGTTATGACAACCATGGGGAGTAGACCTTCAAAACCAGTCCAGATTCCCGGTGGAGGAGATTTCAGCAAATTCAACTTCAATAATAAACAGATAAACTGGGAGCAAATAAACCAGGACTTCACAGAAATAAACTGGGAAGAACAGCTAGAAAATGCAAACCTGAACCAGTGCCTGGAAAAAATAAGCTCAGTAGCACTAGAAATATGTTCAAACCACATACCTCTAAGAAAAAAGAGGAAGAGATGCAGATTGGAACGGGAACGTCGTTTCCTATATAGGCGAAGAAAACGAATTGCGGAACAACTTGAGAGTCGCACCCTATCTCAAGAACGGCGAAGAAGGTTAGGTAGAGAAATAGAAACAATTGAACGGAAGCTACAAGAATCATACAAAACCCAGGAGAGGCAAAGAGAGCAAAAGGCCATCAGTGAAATAGAAAGAAATCCGAAATATTTTTTCTCCTATGCAAAATCAAGATCAAAAACCACATCTAGTATCGGGCCCCTGCGAAAGGGAGATGGAACTTTCACCGATGACAACAAAGAAATGAGCGAGCTACTGAGGACGCAGTACGACTCTGTTTTCAGCGAGCCATTAAACACACTAAAGATTGATAACCCAAATGAATTTTTCATGGATACGATACCAACATCAAATCATATATCAGACGTCACCCTATCCCCACTGGATTTTGAAGAAGCCATAAACAGTATGCCTATGCACTCTGCACCAGGCCCGGATTCTTGGAACTCCATATTCATAAAGAACTGTAAAAAACCACTATCGCAGGCCCTCCACATTCTGTGGAGACAAAGCCTAGATACTGGAGTTATTCCTGATATACTAAAAACAGCAGAGATAGCACCACTTCATAAAGGAGGAAATAAGGCAGAGGCAAAAAATTACAGACCGATAGCGCTAATATCGCACATCATAAACATTTTTGAGAGAGTGCTAAGAAGTAAAATCACAAAATACATGGAATCACAGCAACTCCATAACCCCGGACAACATGGTTTCAGAACAGGGCGCTCTTGCCTGTCGCAGTTGCTGGACCACTATGATATGGCATTAGATGCTATGGAAGACAAACATAACGCGGATGTAATTTACACAGATTTCGGAAAAGCTTTTGATAAATGTGACCATGGTGTTATTGCACATAAAATGCGTTCAAAAGGAATTACCGGAAAAATAGGCAGATGGATCTACAATTTCCTGACCAACAGAACCCAATGTGTAATAGTCAACAAAATAAAATCCAGCCCATCAACCATGAAGAGCTCAGTCCCCCAGGGTACTGTGCTTGCTCCAGTACTTTTTCTCATCCTCATTTCGGACATAGACAAGAACACAACCTATAGCACTGTATCATACTTTGCAGATGACACTAGGATCTTCATGAGAGTAGGCAACATAGAGGACACGGCGAACCTTCAGTCAGATGTAGATCAGGTCTTTCTATGGGCTACAGAAAATAATATGGTGTTTAACGAAGATAAGTTCCAGCTCATGCGCTATGGAAAAAATGAAAATATAAAAACGGAAACCACGTACAAAACTCAGGCAAATCATAACATAGAACGAAAAGGCAATGTAAAGGATCTGGGTGTACTCGTGTCGGAAGACCTTACCTTTAAAGAACACAATAAAGTAGCCGTCACAACTGCAAGAAAAATGACAGGTTGGATAACAAGAACTTTTCACACTAGAGATGCTATACCGATGATGATACTTTTCAAAACGCTTGTGCTCTCTAGAATAGAGTACTGCTGCACAATGACAGCACCTTTCAAAGCTGGAGAAATTGCTGACCTGGAGAGCGTGCAGAGATCCTTTACTGCTAGAATCCACTCAGTAAAACATCTAAACTATTGGGACCGACTAAAGAGCCTAAAACTGTACTCCCTTGAGCGCAGGCGGGAGAGGTACATAATAATTTACACGTGGAAAATATTAGAGGGGCTGGTCCCAAACCTGCACACAGAAATAACATCACATGAGACCAGAAGACATGGCAGGATGTGCAGAATACCCCCGTAGAAAAACAGAGGTGCAACTGGTACTCTGAGAGAGAACTCTATCAACATCAGAGGTCCGAGACTGTTCAACACGCTTCCACTACACATAAGGGGCATAACTGGCCGACCCCTCACAGTGTTCAAGAGAGAACTGGATAAGCACCTCCAAAGGATACCTGATCAACCAGGCTGTGACTCATACGTCAGGCTGCGAGCAGCCGCGTCCAACAGCCTGGTTGATCAGTCCGGCAACCAGGAGGCCTGGTCGACGACCGGGCCGTGGGGACGCTAAGCCCCGGAAGCACCTCAAGGTAACCTCAAGGTAAGGGGTGCCGCAGGGCAGCATCCTAGGACCTCTCCTATTTATTTATTTATTTATTTATGCATATACAAGAAGGTACATTGGGAATGTGAGGATACATAATATGGTAATTACAGTCTTGTAAAGCCACTAGTATGCGCAGCGTTTCGGGCAGGTCCTTAATCTAAGAAAATTTTAAGTAGGTAAATACTTACAAAATTAACAAAAAAATGATAACAGTTACATGGCAAGAAAAAAAAAAGATGAGAGAAAATTGTAGGTACAGTATATTAAAGCACATAGGTAGCTCAGATTGATTGCAATGACAGCTTGAATGGTAGTTGACAAAAATTGGTAGTCACAATACAGCATATGGGTAGCACATAAAAGAAGACAGCAATGAACACAATGATAAAGTTGCTTGATACTACATAAAAATTAGGAGATTGGGTAACACTAGGTACAGAGCAAATTTAAAGCTCAGTGTAGGAAACTAAGAAGATGAAATTAGGTACTTTTTGGTTTTGCTTTTAAATAAGGCAAAAGTTTTACAGTTTTTCAATTTACTAGGGAGTGAGTTCCATAGACTAGGTCCCTTAATTTGCATAATCCTATTTCGTATATACATCAATGATCTGCCTAATGTCTCTAACATGCTTAAAAAAATTCCACATGTGGATGTCAACCAATAAAGTTACACTAAACATAGAAAAGTATTTTACTTAAATAAATAAATAAATAAATTTTTAAAATATCTTATTTTTTGGTCAGGCTGAGTGAAGCAATGAAGGGCGATTTTGTTTTTATTAATAAACACTTTACTCCCCCGCGGACACAAGATCCTGTCCGCTGGGGGTCACTTGAAACTGCCCGAGTAGACATTTTTTTATGTCCGACGAACAAATATTTCTATAAAATTTAATTCTTATCCGATCGACTTGGGGATAGTATGAACATGTTTACCATAAAATTTACGTTTTCTCTTATAGCTAAATAGTCTATTTGAGAGAACGGCATTGGCTTGTATCTTCGTGGAAAAACTATTGTAGATTGCCGTTGTGTTGTAACGGGTAACACTTCGCCCACTTCGCATACTCTTGCGGGTGGGCCGCGATCATGATTCAACATTTATATGCATATGTCCGTGTAGGAAATTTTATTGCGATCTCAAAGATACCAAATTTAACGCTGTAGGACAAATGTGGAGTTGACAACCCTGAAAAGAATGTAAACATCTCGTCGCTGTTTGGAGCTCACGGCTAGTGATCCACTTAGTTTCTTTATTGGTAGTGGTTTAAATCACAGTTTGGTGACATTTTATACATATGTTCTTCTAGAACATTCTATTGTGAACACATTGGTACAAAAATGAAATATGTACATCGAAAATTAAGGTCAGCACAGTGAAAAGAGTATACACTTTTCCGTGTTGCCGCTCGATCGCCCGAAACTGTGATTCCGCTTGGAGCAAGTTTTGGTCCTGTTCGTGGAGAGAATTAATTAATTATTAATTAAAGCAGCCAGGATGAGTGAAGCCATTAAAGGCGATTTTATTTTTATTAATTAAAGCAGCCAAATGTTGCTGGCAAATGGGGCAAAACTGCAAAAGTGGACGGTGTGGTGCTGCCTTCAGGTGTGGTGCTGCCTTCTGGTGTGGTGCTACCTTCAGGTGTTGTTCCTCTTGGATGATCTTGTCCCTCTCTGTCTCACACCTGTAAGAATGAGTGATATGATTGATGGGAAACAAAGTGCAGGCAAGACAATGGAGGCCAGTAGTAATCAGCTTGTCAGTACACAACTTTTGCCCTTGCTTCAAAAGAGCCAGGATTCCACTATTATTTTTGGGTGATAAGTGCTTCTCTTCAATAGTGTACTTGTTAGGATCCTGTAATATATAAAATATTTAATGGGATTTAAGACATTTACAAATATGTCTGAAAATACTAAAGAAATTGGAATATATATATAATGAATTTTTTTTTTATAAAAGTTCACATGTAAAAGACACCAGTATATTAAAACCATGGAATTGTCTACCTGTCAAAGCCATAAATAGCAAGACATAAAGTATAAAATTAGTATATATAAGTCTAAAGTTCTGTTTATGAAGAACTGAATTGTAACACACATTTAATTTAAGCTGTTAGCTTACCTTGCTTAGATATGAAGGGAAAATTCCACATAACTCTTTAGTATGTTTGGTTAAAATCTCTCTCTTCTTCTTGTAATATGTGAGATAATGCAGCATTTCTTGAATGGTATGTTGTTGCTCCTCTCTGGATCTCTTCTGAAGCTCCACATCTTCAGTAGATTCAGATTCAGATTCAGATGTTTATTCAGGTAAGGTATATACATACAAGTGATGTTACATTAATGGATTGATATATAGATAGAGCTAGTACATACAATGCCTAATGCCACTATTACGCAATGCGTTTCGGGCAAGAAAAACATTAATATCTAGAACTTAATACTAATTGAGCATAAAGAATAAAAAGTGTTGAGAACAAATACAAATAAAGATAAAAAAAGGGGGAACATGACTGAAAAAGCAGCACAAATACAATAAGTTGACAAACAGTGTTGATTAAAAAAAAAAGAAAATAACAGACATGGGTTGACAATAGAGGAGTGAGGTAGATTACAGGGAATTTATTAGGTAGTGTTTAGTTTTTATCTTAAACTGGTTGAGAGAGGTACAGTCTTTAACATGGTTGGGATGGTCATTCCACATTCTGGGCCCCTTGATTTGCAGAGCATTTCTAGTTTGATTAAGACTTACTCTAGGAATATCAAAACTGTATTTATTTCTGGTGTGGTGCTCATGGGTTCTGTTACAACCTTCAATGAAGCTTTTAAGATCAGGATTGGCATTATAGTTTAGCGTTTTATATATGTATAATACACATGAGAGAATGTGCAGTGACTTAATATCTAACATATTCAGAGATTTGAGTAGGGGTACCGAGTGATGTCTGGGGCCAGAGTTGGATATTGTTCTAATAGCAGCTTTGTGTTGGGTAATTAGAGGACGTAAGTGATTTTGGGTAGTAGAACCCCAAGCACAAATACCATAGTTGAGATAAGGATAGATAAGGGAGTAATAGAGAGTCACCAGGGCAGGGCGTGGTACATAATATCTGATCTTAGAAAGAATGCCCACAGTTTTTGAAACTTTTTTTGATATATTTAGAATGTGTCCCTGGAAATTCAGCTTGTGGTCAATGAGAATGCCAAGGAATTTGCCATCTAATTTGTTACAAATTTGGGTATTGTTTATTTTGAGATTTATATGACTAGAGGATTTATTGCCAAACAGAATATAGAAAGTTTTGTCAATGTTAAGGGTGAGTTTGTTGGCAGTGAGCCAAAGATGGACTTTATTTAGCTCAGTATTTACTGTGGCATTTAGAGCAAGAGGGTCAGGACTGGAGTAAATGAAGGTTGTGTCGTCAGCAAATAGAATTGGTTTGAGGTGTTGGGAGGCATTTGGAAGGTCATTAATGTAGATGAGAAAGAGGAGAGGGCCAAGTATGCTGCCCTGAGGAACACCAATGTTGATGGGTAGGGTGGGAGAAATTGTATTATTCACAGAAACATATTGGAGCCTGTCAGTAAGGTAGGACTCGAGGTATTGTAGGGAGTGTCCTCTGACTCCATAATGATGTAATTTAAGAAGAAGGTTATGGTGGTTGACAGTATCAAAAGCTTTACGCAGGTCCACAAATAACCCAACAGGGAACTCCTTTTTATCAAGAGCTGTATGAATCGAGTTAAGCATACTAATAAGTGCATCGTTAGTGCTTTTTTTGGGTCTGAAGCCATATTGGCAAGGGCTAAGTATATTGAGTTTGGCTAGATATGAGTAAAGCTGCTTATATATAAGTTTTTCAAAATTTTTTGACAAGTTTGGCAGGATTGATATAGGTCTGTAGTTGTTAACATCTGTGGGGTCACCACATTTGTGGACAGGCGTTACTCTCGCTTTTTTTAGAATATCTGGAAAGGTTTGGAGTTCAAGTGACTTGTTGAAGAGCAAAGCAATAGCAGGGGCTAAAGATCTGGAGGCTTTTTTGTAAATTAAAGTTGGTATCTCCTCAAGGGCACCAGACTTGGTTTTAAGGGAAAGGATTATCTCATTGACGTCAGTGGAGTTAATAGGCTTTAGGTACAGAGACTGTGGATAGTTACCTGTAAGATAGTCCTTAATGTCAGTACTGGAAGATGGAATATCATTTGCAAGGGATGAACCAATGGAAGAGAAGAACCTATTGAACTCAATAGCAGAATCAGAGGCTGAAAGCTGACCATCGTTATTAGACAGGTGAGTCGGTTTGTTATTTAAAGATTTCTTTGATCCCAATATTTGTGAAATTGTGCTCCAAGTTTGTTTAATGTTGCTCTTTATTTGAGTAAATTTATCTTCGTAGTATTTAGTTTTGGCTCATCTAATTATCTTAGATAGCAATAATGAGTAATTCTTTGAGAATTCTTTGGAGACAATTCCTAACCTATACTTCTTCTCAAGGTCATGTTTTTTGTTAATGGATTTAAGTATTCCCTTTGTAAGCCAAGGATTGTTAAGCCTTTTGCTTGTGACTTGTTTTGTAAGCCTAGGACAGTGGGTGTTATAAAGGCTAAGAGTTGTTTGAAGAAAAGATTGCACTGCTAGGTTGATGTCCCCTATGTTACCTAACTCGGACTCCCAGTTGACATTATCAGAAGCAGTTATAAAATTGTTTATAGCAGTTTCATTGTGCAGCCTAAAGCTTAACTCCCTTGTTTCTAGAGGTGGTGTGCTAATGTTAGTTAAGAGAAATGTGGGGTAGTGGTCTGTAGTGCTATCGGTGATTATACCTGAAGTAAGCGGAGAGGTTATGTTGGTCCAGATGTGATCTAGAGTCGTGGCAGTGCTATCAGTGATTCTA
>NC_091164.1:37804197-37901252 GCF_040958095.1 Procambarus clarkii
ATGAATACAATCCATCCTCCTGTACATTTTGTAACTATGTAGAGCATCGTACATATAAATTAAATATTGACGTAATGGACAATTACATAGTAGAACTTGGTACTATTCACCTTATAGTCCGGAAAAAATACAGCTAAAACCAAACACATATATATTCCTAGGCCTAGTATATATATGTACTATATGTGGCCTCAGTTAGCATGTATTAGACCTTGGATGGTAAGTTAGGTTAGGTTTTATGAGAAACAAATACAAAGGTTCGGGCCAACCTTGCCCGAAACGCTTGGCGTAATAGTGGCTTTAGACATTGTATGTACAAGCTCTATCTATAAATCCCACAACATGTTTGTATCTCACCTTGTATGTATGTACTTTACCTGAATAAACATTTGATTTGATTTAACAAAACCTTTGCCGGTTTATCCAAATTCAATAATACCAAATTCTACTATCCAATTGTCCATTACATCAATATATGTACGATGGAGGATGGATGTGTTGCTTATAAGCACTGCTATTAAAATATATGGAAACTAATTATACAATTTATTGGCTGGTGTGCAGGGCTTCACACTCTCAGAGCAAGCCATCAACTATCAAAACTCATATATCTTCGTTTTCACTTCAGTTATATTTATGACAAAGAATTTTAAATGTAGCCTATATTTCTACCTTTCTGATGACATAAATACTTTCGTTAATTACAATATCTAGATCAAACTAACATTGATTTTCAAAAGGTTGTATATTTTCCATCAATAAAGAGCATCAGCCAAGAAGCCTTCTTTAAAATATGAATATCTTTCCTCACCCAATAAGATCTAATCTCTGAATAAAACGCAAAAAACGACTTGATTGTAACCTATCCACCGCTGCCTATTGGATGGGGGAGAGGGGGTTATGTGTTGGATAAACATATCAATTGTGACACTAGCCCTCCATATATGTCAGTTGCTTAAATTATAAACTGTACTTGTGGTCGGTCTCGAGCACATTGTTGATGTGACAATGTGTATTGATTTTTGTAACTAGCTTATCAAGATTATAACTTGCTTGGCTATATGAATTGTGGGGCTCAGTCCCTGAGCCAATTATGTGCCTCTGTAACACTCCACTATCGCTCATAGGATGGGTATGGGGTGCATAATAAATGAACTAAACTAAGCTCTGCCTTTTTGATAACATATACAATTATAAGCTTTATTTGTGAATCTCAATTAATTAAACAATATATCACAGAGCCTGTAGGGTTCGGTGAGATGAGTGAAGAGACATGGGAGATTTTACATAAGTACAGTACATGGTAGTTTAAGTAGCGAACGCATGTCAACGAATAACGAGTATATATAACAAAACTATTGTCCTATGAACCAGGCTTGGTCACCTCAGTAGAGAAAACAAAGATCCTGAACCGACGCCCACCCAGACGGGGTGGGGCCGTTCGCAAAATGCAGTTGCATGATGGCTCTCTCATCGACTATGTAACCAGATACAAATTCCTTGGTCTTGAGGTTCCTTACTGTACCGCAATGTTGTAGCCAGACTGGGTCGCCAATGTATAGAGAGGCTCCGTGCTCTCAAGGCTATGGCAGGCTACCATCCAAGCTATGGTGCAAATGTGAGAATTGTCAAAATGATGTATCTCTCATATATTAGGTCACTGATTGATTATGCTGCACCCATGCTTGCTCTAGTGCCTGAGAGAATGCTTGGAGGGTTGGAAAAGATGAAAAACGAAGCCATGAGGATTATCCTCGGATGCCCCCGTACAACTAAATTACTAAACATGAGGAAGGAACGGAATATTTCATGTGTAAGTGATCGTATCACTGAAATTAATGCTTTAATTGGTATCAAGATGCTTAGGCTAACCCACCCTAACCCCTGTACTGAAGCCCTCCAAGCCTTCTTCCTTGAAGATCAGCATCCCTCCAAATGTGTTACCGTAACTGCCAATGTGCTCAGAATGTATAACTTTCATCACCCTTACCAAGAGAGACAACAACAACACTTTCCTGCCCCATGGGAGATCACTCCTTTCCAAATTACTGTCCCCTCTTTCCCACCCAAGAAGCTGATTAAAGAACAGTCCTTGCTTCGACAAGAAGCAAAGTACAATGCCTTAAGCCAAATTGATGCTTTAGTCAGAGAGCGCTCCCTTTCCAAAAATATTTACACTGATGGATCCTTGCACCAGTCCTATGGTGCAGCTGGAAGTGCAGTTGTTGTGACAGGGAGAGATGGTTCCATCTCCCATGAGTGTGGAGCGCGTCTAAGTAACTGGGCCTCGACTCTTCAAACAGAATTGGTTGTCATAATCCTTGCACTAGAGCGCGTATATGAATCCAAAGTTGACACGCTAATTGTAAGTGACTCCTTGTCATCCTTGACTGCCCTCAGCTCCCCAAGGCATAACTGTGACGTGCTTATCTCTGAAGCTAGACACAGATATAGTGAAATAATCAATGATGGAGTCAGAGTTTGTCTCCTGTGGATTCCTTCCCATATTGGTCTCCGAACGCATCTAGTGGGCCATATATGAATGAGCATTCATTTAGGCCCCTTAACTCGACGTTTGGTTCATCCCACAGCACCAGTTCTGCTTACCAAAAATGGCCCACTAGATACTCAGACTTCTAGATGTTACCACTGCTAGGCTTAGGCTCGGCTACAAGTACCTCTGGGAGTTTGTAACATCTGCTGATTTACATTTGACTAAATGTAAACTCTGTCAGCATAACTATTCGCATACTTTGCGTCATTATATAATGGAATGTGAAAAAATTGCGGAATTTAGAAATAACACCATCAATAGTGTCCAAGAAATGTGTAAGTACTTAATTCATAATGATGTGCTGCCCGAAATTTTAGCGAAGTATCCAAAATTTGCTTACTATAGGTAATGCATGCACATGACTGTAAAGCTGCCGCCCAGTTGGGTGGGTGTGCAGCAAGACTAGTAACTGTGTGACTCACTATAGATGTAAAGTGCCTCGTATAGTGACTGTTGTGAGCCTCTTGTAATGTCACTTGTGACACAAAGATTATTGATGTGTGTAATTATGTGGGTGATTAGATATGTATGTATATGTGTATATATATATATATATATATATATATATATATATATATATATATATATATATATATATATATATATATATATATATATATATATATATATATATATATATATACATGTATGTATGAGGGTGTGTACATGTGTATACAACATTGATAATTTTTTAACTAGCGTCATATATTGTTATTTGCTTAGCTAAACGAACTAGAGGGTTCAGTTCCTGAACCGATTATGTGCCTCTGTAATCCTGTACACCACCGCCCACGGGATGGGTATGGGGTGCATAATAAAGAAAGAAATTGAATATGAAGTCGATTTAACTTCCAAACATATATTTTTTAATAAATGTTAAATGTTTTCTGGCTAGTTATGTTAGATTTTATTAAAAATACGTATTCTACTTGTTAACATTATATTTTAAATTTGTGATAATTTGTGCAGAGAAGTGCGACAACTGGATATGCCAACAAACACTTACCAAACAACGATATAGAGTAACGAACGAACGTCAACAACACCTGTCGGCCCTGCCCTCCCTCCTCTTTTATCAGCTGATCCTTGAGCTCTCGGCTACCAACAAATGATGTAGCATCACCCGAAGGCAGCTAAGTACACAGTGACCTATATGTGATTGAAAAAAACCAACAAGACCAACCCGTAATTCTCTCATTTCGACCTCATTAGTGTTGCTCCCTGGAGCTAAGAAGCTGTACCCGACGTTCACTGCTGCCTATCAACGAGTCTTCCCTATTTGTTCCTGCCTACATTTATCCTGCTATCATGCAAAGTAAGGCCGGTAAGACCCTTAAGAAAGATAGCACACCTAACAAGAATAACCCTACTAGCCAGGCTAACAACATGATTAGTTCAGCTATCTCCCCCTCGGTGGCCGCCGTGGGGGGTACCGACTCTCCCTCCGTCAACAATAACAAACAATCTCAGCTGGGCGCAGCGCCGTCTCTGACACGGGCCATGCAACAATTAGGTAGCCATATGGATCAACTTAAACGAGCTACTGCCCCTTGTTCTGACTTCAAGCGCTTTGCTGATAACCCTTGGCTCAAGTTATTAACTCAAGTACATGAAGATCAAATGACAGTAATCAAAGAGCAGTCGGCCTTAATAATGAACCTGCAAGGCTCATTATTATCTTTGCAGAATGAAGTTGTAGACTTAAACAAGAACAATCAAGATCTATCTACCACAGTCGTCAACCTCGAACAAGAATTAAACCTTCTCAAGAACACAGTTACAAACTTTAATCCAGATGCAACCACTAAAAAACAGGAAGAAATATTGCAACAGTTTGAGAACCATCTGAACAACCTACAACAACAACACACTGTTACCCAAGACGAGACAGACCAACATAAACTACTTGAATCGGTAATTATCTCTTCACGTGATTTTCCCCAAGAAACTGATGGTGAAGACTGTGCTGCCATTGTGATCAAAGTATTGCAGGATAAGTTAAATTATTCGATCCAAAAAAATGACATCAAAGCAGCTTATAGAGTGGGTACCAAATCATCTGGTACTAATAATAGGCGTATTCGTTTAAAATTAGATAGCTGCTCCCGCAAGACTGATCTTATCTCATCTGCAGTTGCTAGTAAATCCACTGTTTATGTGAATGAATGTCTGACCAGGTGCAGGCAAAATCTCTTTTTTAAACTGCGTGGCTTCTGCAAAAATTCCCCTACAATTAAACACTGTTTTGTGCGAGATGGTAAAATTATAGCTAGGAGGACTGACACTGGAAAAACCTATTCAATAACCACAGAAGCTCACCTTAATTCTTTCCTCAGTGACTGTGGGTTAGCTGCTGTATAGCCTGAATTCAGATTATAATCTCATATAACTACCTTTGTGTACTCTAGCTCTGCCTTTCCCTTCAAAAGGTTTTAACTTTAGTTTAAAAAAGAAAAAAAAAATAATAAAAAGAATAATATTGTCATCTTTATTATTGTCTTTTTTTTTCTTTTTACTCCCATGTTCCATAGTACACTGGCTTTGCCTGTGTCCTCTAGTATTAACTTCATTATCCAATGTTCCTGAGTGTATCTCTATTTAAACTACCTCAGTTTGTTTTAGTGTAACTTTAGTATTCAATTATAGTGTACTTATAATAGTATAGTAAGCAAGCTTATTATCTTATAGATTTCATAATTGTTTTTTTTTTTTTTTTTTTACTTTTTTGGTCATCTATTGTTATTAATTATTCTAGTTAATTTTTTACATTCCTAGTTCCCATTAAGTTTTTTTTTTTCTTTTTACTTAAAATTACCATTAAGTTTATTTTACTTTAGAATTTTTAATCTGCTTTTTTCTTTGTTTTCTATTTTGTAATTTGCCATTCTTACCTTGTTTTCCTGCAATCAGCCTTTTTATGCAGACAAGTATAGACCCAGAACTAAACCTCTTATCCACTATCTATGACAATCATCACTTCAATGATCAAAATTGCAGATATTTTACAGCAAATGATGTAAACAATGTATTATCAGATAATCTCAATATCTCTGTAATCAACTTGAACGTTAGATCCCTAGGTAAACACTTCGATGATGTTAGTGCCTTGATTGAAACTATTGACAACAAATTCTCTTTTATTATACTTACTGAAACGTGGTTGAAAGAGGATAATACTCAACTCTTTAACATGCCTAACTACTCGGCAATTCACAACTGTCGTCAAATGCAGAGAGGTGGTGGTACTGCTCTTTACTACCACCAAGAACTAACATGCTTAAAAATAATTAGAACTAGAGACTGCTGTGGGGAGTATATTTTTGCCAGTTTCAGAGTCAAGGGTGCCGAGTCTGTCCTGTCTGTGGGTGCAGTCTATAGAATTCCTAACACTGATGTGTCTGAATTCAACTCAAACCTTAGAAATCTAATACTAGATAACAGATTGAACAAAAACCATCTAATTATCGCAGGGGACTTTAATATTGACCTCTGCGAGCCTGAACACCCTACTGCTGTTAGCTTCCTCAACTGTATGAATTCCTGCTTCCTCATACCCTTAATCACTAGACCAACTAGAATCACTGATAGTACTGCTACGACTCTAGATCACATCTGGACCAACATAACCTCTCCGCTTACTTCAGGTATAATCACCGATAGCACTACAGACCATTACCCCACATTTCTCTTAACTAACATTAGCAAACCACCTCTAGAGACAAGGGAGTTAAGCTTTAGGCTGCACAATGAAACTGCTATAAACAATTTTATAACTGCTGCTGATAATGTCAACTGGGAGTCCGAGTTAGGTAACATAGGGGACATCAACCTAGCAGTGAAATCTTTTCTACAAACAACTCTTAGTCTTTATAACACCCACTGTCCTATGCTTACAAAACAAGTCACAAGCAAAAGACTTAACAATCCTTGGCTTACAAAGGGAATACTTAAATCCATTAACAAAAAACACGACCTTGAGAAGAAGTATAGGCTAGGAACAGTCTCCAAAGATTTCTCAAAGAATTACTCGTTATTGCTATCTAAAATAATTAGACGAGCCAAAACTAAATACTATGAAGATAAATTTACCCAAATAAAGAGCAACATTAAAAAAACTTGGAGCACAATTTCACAAATATTGGGATCAAAGAAGATTTTAAATAACAAACCAACACTCCTTTCCAATAACGTTGGTCAGCTTTCAGCCTCTGATTCTGCTATTGAGTTCAATAGGTTCTTCTCTTCCATTGGGTCATCCCTTGCAAATGATATTCCATCTTCCTGTACTGATGTTAAGGACTATCTTACAGGTAACTATCCACAGTCTCTGTACCTAAAGCCTACTAGTTCCACTGATGTCAATGAAATAATCCTTTCCCTTAAAACCAAGTCTAGTGCCCTCGAGGAGATACCAACTTTAATTTACAAAAAAGCCTCCAGATCTCTAGCCCCTGCTATTGCATTGCTCTTCAACAAGTCACTTGAACTCCAAACCTTTCCTGACATTCTAAAAAAAGCAAGAGTAACCCCTGTCTACAAATGTGGTGATCTCACTGATGTTAACAACTATAGACCTATATCAATCCTGCCTAACTTGTCAAAAATATTCGAAAAGCTAATCTACAAGCAGCTTTACTCTTTTCTAGCCAAACACAATATACTTAGCTCTTGTCAATATGGCTTCAGACCCAAAAAAAGCACTAACGATGCACTTATTAGTATGATTAACGTAATTCACGCAGCTCTTGATAAAAAGGAGTTTCCTGTTGGGTTATTTGTGGACCTGCGTAAGGCTTTTGACACTGTCAACCATCAAAACCTTCTTCTTAAATTACATCATTATGGAGTCAGAGGACACTCCCTGCAATACCTCAAATCTTATCTTACTGACAGGCTCCAGTATGTTTCTGTGAATAATACAATTTCTCCCACCCTACCCATCAACATTGGTGTTCCTCAGGGCAGCATACTTGGCCCTCTCCTCTTTCTCATCTACATTAATGACCTTCCAAATGCCTCCCAACACCTCAAATCAATTCTATTTGCTGACGACACAACCTTCATTTACTCCAGTCCTGACCCCCTTGCTCTAAATGCCACAGTAAATACTGAGCTAGAGAAAGTCCATCTTTGGCTAACTGCCAACAAACTCACCCTTAACATTGACAAAACGTTTTATATTCTGTTTGGCAATAAATCCTCTAATCAGATAAATCTCAAAATAAACAATACCCAAATTTGTAACAAATTAGATGGCAAATTCCTTGGCGTTCTCATCGACCACAAGCTGAATTTCCAGGGTCACATTCTAAATATATCAAAAAAAGTTTCAAAAACTGTTGGCATTCTTTCTAAGATCAGATATTATGTACCCCGCCCTGCTCTGGTTACTCTCTATTACTCCCTCATCTATCCATACCTCAACTATGGTATTTGTGCTTGGGGTTCTACTACCCAAAATCATTTACGTCCTCTCATTACCCAACACAAAGCTGCTATTAGGACAATAACCAACTCTGGCCCCAGACATCACTCGGTACCCTTACTCAAATCTCTGAATATGTTAGATATTAAGTCACTGCACATTCTCTCTTGTGTATTATACATATATAAAACGCTGAACTGTAATGCCAATCCTGACCTCAAAAGCTTCATTGAAGGTTGTAACAGAACCCATGAGCACCACACCAGGAATAAATACAGTTTTGATATTCCTAGAGTACGACTTAATCAAACTAGAAATGCTCTACAAATCAAGGGACCCAGAATGTGGAATGACCTTCCCAACCATGTTAAAGACTGTACCTCTCTCAACCAGTTTAAGATAAAAACTAAACAATACCTAATAAATTCCCTGTAACCCACCTCACTCCTTTATTGTCAACCCATGTCTGTTATTTTATTTTATTATTATTATATTTTTTTTTAATCAACACTGTTTGTCAACCTATTGTATTTGTGCTGCTTTTTCAGTCATGTTCCCCCTTTTTTTATCTTTATTTGTATTTGTTTTCAACACTTTTTATTCTTTATGCTCAATTAGTATTAAGTTCTAGATATTAATGTTTTTCTTGCCCGAAACGCATTGCGTAATAGTGGCTTTAGGCATTGTATGTACTAGCTCTATCTATATATCAATCCATTAATGTAACATCACTTGTATGTATGTACCTTACCTGAATAAACATATTTATTTATTTTATTTATTTATTTATATATCTTGGATAAGTCGCTCCACAACATTGCCGCTTAGACCATCGACTTCCTTTGATGCTACCTATTTCATAATGAAATTACATTAGTTTGGAGTAAATATATGTTTTCTCATGTTCTGCATTCAGCACCAACATTATAGTGAGTAAATATATCATATTACTTCATTACTTAAATAATGCTAGGAGGGGTTGAGTAAGCTTTGGGTCTTTAGTGGCACAGAATCTCCAATAGATGGGGCGAGAGTCGCTCCCATCTCTCTCGCCCGAGCAAGAGTCGAAACTTAATTTAAAATTGATATATCTCTGTTCTCGAACATGATATATTTCATTTGGTGCAATTATAATAATGTTCATATCTCGGTCTTTCTGGAGGCATATAAGATTTTAGGCTTTATTAGCGTATCTTTGTTAATTATACAATATATCTGCAAGTGCGTAGGCGTCTGCACTCCATGCCCGACAAGCTACTGAGCGCTACTATAAAAACATATGTATCTTCACTTGAGCTATAAATATGTATATTGTAATGTATTTAAAATAAAGCTCTTATTTCTATCTTGCTTAAGACATATAAAACATTTGTGTTTATTAACGAATTTACGTGAAATAAACATTGATCTGAGAGAGAGTTGCTCTGTCGTTCAGTCTGTACGGGGTGGGAGCTCCGTAATTTTTAAAATACATGTATCTTCATTAGAACTTTAAGTATGTCTATGGTAAAGTGTTTAAAGTGAAGCTTATATGTCTGTCCTTTCTTGAGACATATAAAACATATATGTTTATTAACGTTATTAACGAATTCACGTGAAATAAACATTGTTCTGAGAGAGAGAGTGCTCGGTCGGATCGATCTGTCCGGGGTCGGAAGCTCGGCTATTATAAAAGTACACGTATCTTCGCTTTAAATTTAAATATGCCCATTGTAAGGTATTTAGAATAAAGCTTATATTTCTATCTTTCTTGTGACATATAAAACTCTTACGTTTATTAAGGAATCTGCGTGAAATAGGCATGGTTCTGAGATTAATGCTGCGGTTTTCGAGCTCTACACTACACATATACTACACATACACTACACGTACACTACACATACACTACACATACACTACACATACACTACACGTACACTACACGTACACTACACATACACTTCACGTACACTACACTACACACATACACTACACTATACACACATACACTACACATACACTATACATACACTACACATACACTACACGTACACTACACATACACATACACTACACATACACTACACGTACACTACACATACACTACACATACACTACACGTACACTACACATACACATACACTACACATACACTATATACACATTGTGACGGTAACGCGTTGGTGTTCGGCTGTTTAAGGCTAGGGGTATGGCCTCGTCACATAGTTATAAAAAAAAATAGAAAAACTGGAACTTCGTCTGTGGTAAGGTAAGGAGAAGACACACAAAACACAAGTAAACTTTAACAATGAAATTTTAATTACGTTAAATAAATCAAAACATGAAAATAATGCACAAACAAATATGTATAATAAAATCAATCAATCAAAATAATAAGAATACTTAAATGACACAATGAAAAGTTACGTTAAGGCAAAATAACAAGAAGTGCAACACAAAGGTAAGTGGGAGGTGCTGGAATATTGGCTTAAAGCCACCACCTCTCTCAGTACACTCTAGAGTCTAGCTGGGAGGTGTGCTGGCTACGAAAGCACGGAACATTCTGAAGACTGATGTTGGGGCGACCCCAGACATCGGGTAGTATTGGGGGGCGAGTGCAGGTGCAGCCAGACCGGCGACCAATCAGCGGAGCCGTAGCGATCAACGGGTAGTTTGGTGATTTGGGTCCGAACAGGTGGCGGGCTGCATACGTTTCTGCTCACCCTGGCAAGCCTTGCTGGTGCTGGTGTTGTTGTCGTTGTTGGACATTTCTTCCATAGTCCTTTTATATAATTGTGAAGACGTAATTTTGGAGGGAAGAGCAGGCTCAATCTCTTGAAGGAGATTATCGTCACAACTCTCCCCCGAAGCCTGCGGTTCTGGAAGAAGTACGTCGTTATGTGGTGGAGTAATGGATGGAGTTGCTTCTACTTCATAAACTCTGGAGAGATCATGGGCTAAGATGTTGTCAGACTCTTGGTATAGCGTGTCTCCAGGTTGAATTTCTGCAGTTAGCAAGCCCATAGTAGAAGACGTTGAGATGAGAAGTGGGCGTGCTGCAGGAGGTGTAGGGTGGTGTGGTCCGTATTGATGGTGGACCGAGCACTTTTCAGGTGTGGAGTGAAGTGCTGAAGCTTCAGGATGAGGAAGAGTAGCTCCTTGCCAATTGTTCCGTAGATCCTTGTAGCAGTAGTCGCTGACAGGTGTATTCTTCTCGCCTCGTTGCTGCATCACGACACCACCCACGTCGGTACCATTGGCGTCGACATGGAGGATGAAGGGCTTATCTGACGAGGTGAGAGTGGAATTAGAAGAGGGCATAGGAGCACGATTATTATCCTGAAAGCATTTGGGAAGATCATTAAGGATTTTGGAATTAGAAAGCGCCGACTCCTTGTCAGTGCTTTCGGGAGAAGAAGCCGGGATGGTCTCACTGTGGATGTAGGGTTCTGTGAAGGTAGAACAATTAATCAAGACAGTGGGAGGAGTACCATTATATTGCTTCAGGAGGTTGACGTGGCACAGCTGGGTCTTCCGCCGCCTATCTGGAGTCTCTATCACATAATTATTATTATTCCTGCACTCTTTGACGCAGTAGGGTCCTGAAAATCTGTTTTGTAAAGGTGAACCTGGGATAGGGGAAATAAGCAAGGACGAAGTCTCCCGGCTTGAATTTTCTTACTTTGCTGGTCTGGTCGTAATGAGTCTTCATTCTCACCTGGGCTTTCAATAGATTATCATGGGCAAAGCGGTGGACTCTCTCTAGAATGTGTTGAAGGTTTTGAAGAAACTGGGGCACATTCTGATGCTCACTGAAGGTGGCATCTCTGAGAGAGTCTTTGAAAGCCTTAAGGGGAGTACGGCACTTACGGCCGTAGAGCATCTCATAAGGAGATACTCCTAGGGACTCATTGGGGAGACTTCTGAAAATACACATTATTAGGTCAATCTGCTTATCCCAATCCTTTGAGGTTTCACTACAAAACTTTTTCAAGAGTGCTTTGATGGTCTGATGACTACGTTCAAGAGAACCCTGTGAAGCAGGATGATAGGGGCTGGACAATACCTGTTTGATGTTGAACTCCTCCAGTGTCCTTTTGAAGAGATCACTGGTGAAGTTGGTGCCACAGTCACTTTGAATCTCCCTGGGAAATCCGTATTGAGTGAAGATCTTCAGTAGATGTTTGATAACCGTAGCAGCCGTGATGTTCTTCACTGGAACTGCTATGGGAAATCTGGTGGTAGGACACAGGATGGTTAGGATGTAGGCGTTACCTGAACTGGTCCGAGGTAAAGGACCAACACAGTCTATTATGAGTCTGTGGAAAGGTTCCGCAGGCACCTGTATGGGAATCAGTGGTGCTCTGGGAATGGAGACGTTCGGTTTGCCTGCCATCTGACATGTATGACACTGTTTTACGTACTGTTTGACGTTGTTTACCATACCTGGCCAGTAGTAGTCTTGACGAATCCCATGGTAAGTCTTGTTGAAGCCGTAGTGGGAGAATGCTCCATGGGCCAGGTGTAGAATAGTGGGCCGCAGGCTGGTGGGAATCACAAGTTGTTCGGTGTTGGCCCAATCGTCCTCCTCCTTCAGTTTACTGGGTCTATATCTGCGGTAGAGCAAGTCGTTCTCTAGGAAGAACCCAGGAATACTGTCGGGTTGAGTCTCAGCCTGGAAAAACAATGGTGTTAAAGTAAGATCTTCCCTCTGCAACTTACGGAACTCCAACTTGGTCAGATGCGGGGGTAGTTTCTGAGGGTCTTGAGGGACAGCGGTAGCAGTAGAGTCAGCTGGCTGTGGACGTGCGGCTTGTGCACGGGTGGTCACGAGAACCGGAGGAGAAACATCATCACTCTCTTGAACCTCTGCTGGAACATACTCAAGAATAGGGTTACTTGGCACAGAGTTACACACCTGGGGTTTGTCCATGACGATCAGGTTGGTTGGTTGCAGGTCTTCTGCCAAGTCGTTGCCTAGGAGAAGTTGCACTCCAGGCATGGGAAAAGGCTTTTCCCTGACGGCGACTTGGACTTCCCCGTTCACGTAGGGACAATCCAGGTGGACTCTGGCGAGAGGGTATGGAGTAGTAGCAGTGAGGTCAGTGATGAAGACCGTTTCCCCGGTGTAGACTATGTTGGGCACAGCCGACTTCAAGATGATCGATTGTAGAGCCGCTGTGTCCCTCAAGATCTTCAATTTGAAACGTCCCTCCGGATTTGAACCGTTGGCAGAGACAGTTCCAGTATACAGGTGGTTACTGAAAAGAGAAAGATCATTAACATCAACACCAACATTCATCACAGGCTTACCGGACTTAGGAGGAGTTGGTTTGGGTCGTTGTTGGTCAGTGGTTCCCTTGTATTGAGACTTACCACACTTGTCTATGGTATGTCCATAGAGTCTACAATACTTGCAGTACAGTTGTGAACCAGCTTGATCGGGGCTCACCTTCTCGTAACTGTACCACGACTTCTTACTGGAGGATGGTTCGGGTGTCAGCCGGTGGATGAGGCTGTAAGTGTCAGCCGACTTAGCACACTTCAGGTAGTCGGTTTCTTCTTTATCTGCTAAGTAGAGGCGGACAGGAGGCGGCACACGTCTCAAGAATTCTTCAACAAGCATCAGGTTGACGAGTTCTGTAAAAGTAGAGACATGTGCTGCTTCTAGCCATTTCATGAAATACCTCCGTTTCGTGTTAGCAAACTCGAGGAAGGTAGTGGTACTTGCCTTCAGGTGGTCACGGAATTTCCTTCTATAACTTTCAGTAGAGAGGAGGTAGGCGTCCAACACTGCTTGTTTCAAAGTGTAGTAGTCATTCTCAGACGCCAAAGTACTGAGTGTGACTGCAGCTCTACCTGTAAGATGGACTCTGAGAAGTGTTGCCCATTGGTCGACAGGCCAACTGAGTTGATTAGCAAGGGTTTCAAAGGTGGTAAAGAACACATCAACTTCTGCTTCTACAAAGGATGGCATTAACTTACTTGCATGTGATATATTAAAACTGACGGGAAGATTGGCAGTAGCTTGCTGGCGTTGAGCGAGGTGTGAAGTTTCCAACGTGTATTCCCGTTGACGACACTCAAGAGCCAGAGTCGCTTGTTGCTTGTCATGTTCGCGTTGTATTTCCAACTCGCGTTGTTTGGTTTCAAGCTGTAAGCGTTCACGTTCACGGAGCATTGCAAACTCACGTTCCTTGAGGGCGATCTCTTCCCTTCGTATGTCAGCTGCTTCCCTTTGCTGTTCGCGGGCTTCCCTTTGCTGCTCACGTTCAATCTTGGCCAGCTCTAGTTTGAGTTTCAGCGTTGCCAAATCAGTTTTATCTGCAATATAGTAAGTTTCATGAGTTTCAGAGTCTATCTTACCTTGCTCTAAATAGTAATCCAGCAACAGGTTGTGTAGGTCATTTTTGTTGGCTTGGTAGGGAACTTCTAGTTGATACTCATGTGCAAGAGTTTGTAATTCAGTCCTCTTGGCACGACTTAAAGTCCCTATTTCACCTGCTGGATTTGCACGGAAAGTTTGGAGACGAAACATGGTGAAATTAGCAAATAAAGGTACACGAATGTTCAATAATGAAATGTCAGAAACAGGACAACGTGGCAACTGGTACCTATCCTGTGTGATCTTTAACAATTAACGTTAAGTGAAAGATATTAAATTAAATCAAGGGCGCAGGAAATCTTGTACCCGGTACTCATGTAAGAGAATAAGGGCAAGAAAATCCTACTAACAAATGAAACAAAGTTTCGAAAACAAATGAAACAGTTAAATGCTTCAAAAGTAAAATTGGTAGTCCAAGGATGTAGGCATACCTTGCCAAGTCTCTATAGGACATAAAGCAAGTTTTTCCTACTGAATTTAATATGATACTTACAGAATTAGCGAACTTTTGTGCTCTGAAAAAATAAGCTAATTCCCTACCGTTGTATGTATCATCATCTCTGACTGACGTGTAGGGGTGCGAGGTGTCAACTGGTGACGAGAACTGCTGCTGAGGTCCCAATTCAGCAACTAAAGTTCGAGCTAGAGGAACTATGGCCCTCTTTGTCCTCCTACAGTCAGATTGCAGAAGATTGGGTACTCTTGACCCGGGGCAGACCACAGTACCAGGGTACCAATATGATGATCTGTCAGAATGAGAAATATTCAAGGGACATAGATGGTAAATACGAGTAATAACATGGAGGGAGAGATGACCAATTAAGAGTATGACTGAGGCCTACAGTCACCACGTAATCCAAAGTTGTCTCACCTTCACTATATGTTACTCTCGTAATGCACAATACACCGCACCTTATAAAAAATGAAATTGAATGAAAAATAGTAAAGCTACGTTAACAGAGTTAAATACGCTTACCATAAATTACCACTTGGCACCAGTACCTGAGTGAGGCTCCTAGGACAGGCCCCCATATAACTTGTGACGGTAACGCGTTGGTGTTCGGCTGTTTAAGGCTAGGGGTATGGCCTCGTCACATAGTTATAAAAAAAAATAGAAAAACTGGAACTTCGTCTGTGGTAAGGTAAGGAGAAGACACACAAAACACAAGTAAACTTTAACAATGAAATTTTAATTACGTTAAATAAATCAAAACATGAAAATAATGCACAAACAAATATGTATAATAAAATCAATCAATCAAAATAATAAGAATACTTAAATGACACAATGAAAAGTTACGTTAAGGCAAAATAACAAGAAGTGCAACACAAAGGTAAGTGGGAGGTGCTGGAATATTGGCTTAAAGCCACCACCTCTCTCAGTACACTCTAGAGTCTAGCTGGGAGGTGTGCTGGCTACGAAAGCACGGAACATTCTGAAGACTGATGTTGGGGCGACCCCAGACATCGGGTAGTATTGGGGGGCGAGTGCAGGTGCAGCCAGACCGGCGACCAATCAGCGGAGCCGTAGCGATCAACGGGTAGTTTGGTGATTTGGGTCCGAACAGGTGGCGGGCTGCATACGTTTCTGCTCACCCTGGCAAGCCTTGCTGGTGCTGGTGTTGTTGTCGTTGTTGGACATTTCTTCCATAGTCCTTTTATATAATTGTGAAGACGTAATTTTGGAGGGAAGAGCAGGCTCAATCTCTTGAAGGAGATTATCGTCACAACATACACTACATATATACTACACGGACACTACACATACACTACACGTACACTACACATACACTACACATATGTTATACTCAAATTCTGTCAGTTGAAATGTAACCAATCACAGGCGAGTAGGCCTCTGACGTCATGCCAGACAGAGGAGCATCAGCGATGCTCCCAGCAGCCTCAGTTATCCTCACAGACTCAGAGTAGAAGGACCTCGGCTAGGCAGATATATACCTTGCTATCTCAGTCAATAAATATATACACAAGCGACTACTGTATCTATCTTCTACCCGAACAAGGCAAACGAATACATACACTACATATATACTACACGTACACTACACACACACTACACACACACTACACGTACACTACACGTACACTACACGTACACTACACACACACTACACACACACTACACATACACTACACATACACTACACACACACTACACATACACTACACATACACGCCACACACACTACACACACACTACACACACATGTACACATACACTACACATACACTACACATACACTAAACGTACACTACACACACACTACACACACACTACACACACACTACACACACACTACACATACACTACACATACACTACACATACACTACACACACACTACACGTACACTACACGTACACTACACACACACTACACATACACTACACATACACTACACGTACACTACATGTACACTTCACATACACTACACATGCACTACACGTACACTACACACACACTACACATACACTACATGTACACTACACATACACTACACATACACTACACATGCACTACACGTACACTACACGTACACTACACACACACTACACATACACTACACGTACACTACACACACACTACACATACACTACACGTACACTACACGTACACTACACACACACTACACGTACACTACACGTACACTACACATACACATACACTACACGTACACTTCACATACACTACACGTACACTTCACGTACACTACACACACACTACACGTACACTACACATACACTACATGTACACTACACATACACTACACATACACTACACGTACACTACACATACACTACACGTACACTACATGTACACTACACACACACTACACATACACTACACATACACTACACGTACACTACATGTACACTACACATACACTACACATGCACTACACATACACTACACACACACTACACATACACTACACGTACACGACACACACACTACACATACACTACACATACACTACACGTACACTACATGTACACTACACATACACTACACATGCACTACACGTACACTACACACACACTACACATGCACTACACGTACACTACACACACACTACACATACACTACACATACACATACACTACACGTACACTACATGTACACTACACACACACTACACGTACACTACATGTACACTACACACACACTACACGTACACTACACACACACTACACGTACTCTACACATACACTACATGTACACTACACACACACTACACGTTCACTACACGTACACTACACACACACTACACGTACACTACACGTACACTACACGTACACTACACGTACACTACACATACACTACAAGTACACTACATGTACACTACACACACACTACACATACACTACACATACACTACACACACACTACACGTACACTACACCTACACTACACACACACTGCACGTACACTACACACACAGTACATGTACACTACACATACACTACATATACACTACACACACACTACACATACACTACACGAACACTACACACACACTACACATACACTACACGTACACTACACGTACACTACACATACACTACACGTACACTACACATACACTACACGTACACTACACACACACTACACGTACACTACACGTACACTACACATACACTACACGTACACTACATGTACACTACACATACACTACACATACACTACACATACACTACACGTACACTACACACACACTACACGTACACTACACACACACTACACACACACTACACATACACTACACGTACACTACACGTACACTACACACACACTACACACACACTACACACACACTACACACACACTACACATACACTACACATACACTACACTTACACTACATGTACACTACACACACACTATACAAACACTACACATACACTACACATACACTACACACACACTACACATACACTACACACACACTACACATACACTACACATACACATACACTTCACGTACACTACACTACACACATACACTACACATACACTACAATACACACATACACTACACATACACTATACATACACTACACATACACTACACATACACTACACATACACTACACACACACTACACACACACCACACATACACTACACATACACTACACATACACTACACACACACTACACATACACTACACATACACATACACTACACGTACACTACACGTACACTTCACGTACACTACACACACTACACGTACACTACACACACACTACACGTGCACTACACATACACTACACATACACTACACGTACACTACACACACACTACACGTACACTACACGTACACTACACATACATTACACACACACTACACATACACTACACATACACTACACATACACTACACATACACTACACATACACTACACATACACTACACATACACTACACGTACACTACACGTACACTACACGTACACTACACACACACTACACGTACACTACACGTACACTACACGTACACTACACACACACTACACACACACTACACATACACTACACATACACTACACACACACTACACATACACTACACATACACGCCACACACACTACACACACACTACACACACACTACACATACACTACACATACACTACACATACACTACACGTACACTACACACACACTACACACACACTACACACACACTACACATACACTACACATACACTACACATACACTACACACACACTACACGTACACTACACATACACTACACACACACTACACATACACTACACATACACTACACGTACACTACATGTACACTACACATACACTACACATGCACTACACGTACACTACACACACACTACACATACACTACACATACACTACACGTACACTACATGTACACTACACATACACTACACATACACTACACGTACACTACACGTACACTACACACACACTACACATACACTACACGTACACTACATGTACACTACACATACACTACACATACACTACACGTACACTACATGTACACTACACACACACTACACATACACTACACATACACTACACGTACACTACATGTACAATACACATACACTACACATGCACTACACGTACACTACACACACACTACACATACACTACACATACACATACACTACACGTACACTACACATGCACTACACGTACACTACGCACACACTACACACACACTACAAGTACACTACACGTACACTACACACACACTACACATACACTACACGTACACTACACGTACACTACACGTACACTACACATACACTTCACGTACACTACATTACACATATACACTACACATACACTACACATTCACTACACAAACACTATACATACACTGCACATACACTACACATACACTACACGTACACTACACATACATTACATATACACAACACATACACTACACATACACTACACTGCACACATACACTACACTAAAGTACACATACACTACAAAACACTATACATACACTACACATACACTACACATACACTACACGTACACTACACATACACATACACTATGCGTACACTACATGTACACAACACATACACTACACTGCACACATACACTACACTAAACTACACATACACTACACTAAACTACACATACACTACAAAACACTATACATACACTACACATACACTACATGCACACAACACATACACTACACATACACTACACGTACACTACACATACACTACACATACACATACACTACGCATACACTACATGTACACAACACATACACTACACGTACACTACACATACACTACACCTACACATACACTACACGTACACTACTCATACTCTGCACATACACTACACATACACTACACGTACGCTACACGTACACTACACATACACTAATCGTACCCTACACATACACTACACGTACACTGCACATACACTACACATACACTACACGTACACTGCACATAAACTACACATACACTACACGTACACTACACATACACTACACATATACTACACATATACTACACATACACTACACGTACACTACACATACACTATACATACACTACACATACACTACACGTACACTACACGTACACTACACATACACTTCACGTACACTACACTACACACATACACTACACTACACACATACACTACACATACACTATACATACACTACACGTACACTACACATACACATACACTACACATACACTACATGTACACTACACATACACATACACTACACATACACTACACGTACACTACACATACACATACACTACACATACACTACACGTACACTACACATACACTGCGCACACTACACATACAGTACACAAACACTACACGTACACTACACACACACTTCACATACACTACACATACACATACTCTACACGTACACTACACGTACACTTCACGTACACTACGCATACACTACACATACACTACACGTACACTACACATACACGTCACGTACACTACACTACACACATACACTACACATACACTACACAAACACTATACATACACTGCACATACACTACACATACACATACACTACATATACACTACACGTACACTACACATATATTACACATACACAACACATACACTACACATACACTACACTGCACACATACACTAAACTACACATACACTACAAAACACTATACATACACTACACATACACAATACAATACAATACAACAATACAATTTTATTTAGGTAAGGTACATACATACAATAAATTTTTACAAGGATTGATAGACTTATAGGTAGAGCTAGTACATACAATGCCTAAAGCCACTATTACGCAAAGCGTTTCGGGCATGATAAACTTAAATGACAAGCTTAATACTAATTGAGCATAATGAGTAGAATGAAAACAAGAAATGAAAACATAGATGAAAAAGCAGCACAAATACAATTATGTCGACAAACAGCGCTCTTTAAAGAAAAAACACAGACATTGGTTGACAATAGAAGGGTAAGGTAGGTTACAGGGAATTTATTAGGTATAGCTTCGCTTTTAACTTATGTCGGAAAATCCGACACCATTTAATATATCATACAGATAATAGCTGTATTGTATAAACAAGTAACCCATAGAAAACGTAACTTGTAGTGGAATTACCATCTAAAGAAAACGGGATATCATCACCACATACCATTATAATTCACCAGCTATTCTGCTGGGAATTATTCTTAAATACATTAGTCTTTGGACTTTACCATCATAAAAACATCTTATATAAATTAACTTAATTATCAATATTAAAGTAGAGTAAATGTGACCCTTCTATCACTTTCTGAAATCTGGACAAAGTAGGCCAGGCGTGAGAGAGGAAGGGGGAGCCATTGTTGTGTCACCTCCGAGACGTGTGGAGCAAATTTTGCTCCTATCATATCTGGACAATGTCGGCCAGTAACGTCAATAGTATGGAGTGTTAAACAGCCATTGTTTTGTACGAGACCAGAGGCTCACACGGGAGCAAATTCGGCTCCTGTTAAATTTACTTGGACGTAGTGTTATGGAAACCAAAGGTACCATCTCCAACACGATGTCTACAATTCAAGTTAAGTGTCTATCCGAAACCCGTTTATCATTCATTTATGGCCATTAATGTCAGGATATAGGGTGACCCGGTTAGATCACGTGGAAGCCTCAAACTAAAGGTAATTAAGCCAGGTCTTCAATGTTCCATGTACTGTATAGTGTTTTCTCTGATATAGCTTGTCATATATAGGATTCTGGCTTCACAGCTAGCGCACTTTTGACAGGTCAAGACGAGGATGGAAGACTTTGTGCACCAGTTACTGGGTGAGGAAGCTACCTCAAAGAGGATAATTTGGTGTCTACACCCTAGTTATACCTGGTGGACTAACCTGCTGTACTATAAGATAAGGAACCTCATCAATGTATGTAGCTATTACTGTAGTTTGATTGGCTGCATATATATTAATTGAATAAACCCCCCCTAATGTGTAGAGGATCGATTTGTGAGATTATGAGATTATTGCAGAAATACAGTCCACTTATCATTATACAAATTGCTATCGAAGTATATAAATTAACGTAAATATAAATTCATATAAATTAAATAAATATAAATCTCACAGGTCGGTTCCCACATTATTTGGTCATCTTCGAACCGGATGACGGATTATTTGATCCTTTGAACCCACATTTGGTCATCTTAGTACCGGATGAACCAGTTATCCAGTGGATTCATTAAATATACTAGTGCAGTGTTATTTAAACAAGGCTAGTCAGTCAAAGACAGCGGCGAAGCCTCGTGGGAGCTCAGGAGCCTCCCTCAGCCCAGTTCAGCTTCGTCAGCGGTTTCATGCACACCCACAGATATTTGGTGGCGTGTTATTTCGTGAAATGACAGCGCTAATATAGAAGCGAGCCAAATTAGTGACTGTGTCGCGAGATTGTTCACGGATTTCGTGGTGTTACATTTCGCGAGAGATTATCTACGAATTTTGTGGAGTTTATTTCGCGAGGTCACTAATAATATTTAATACTTCTAGATAGTATTAGAAGTTTTAAGAGGCTATTATCAATAATTGTGTATATTATTTCTCCAAAATAGAGAATTATTTAATATATATTGCACTAGTGATCACAGTATAATATTTACTAATTGTCAACCCACAACAGGGTAGGATATTAACCATTGACTAGTTGAACTATTATCGTTCATCCTAGTCCCATTATTACCATAGTTGTACTATATTGATCAACCTAACACCATTAATGAATGGTCCAGACCCTATTTTGGGTGTAATTTTTATCAACTCGAGTTGAGTTGTATATATAATAATTTACTTATGATCATTACACCTTTGAGTGATTAATTAGTGTCTCTACCATCCTAGGGTGATATAGAAGAGCTAACCTAAAGGTACTTCCAGTGACACTGGTTTATCACTCAAATCATTAGTGTGGATGATTGTATATATATAATGTGTATTAATTTTAAGTGCTAACCTCTAGTAGAGGTAGGATTATTGCCTAGTGAGTGCAAAATTTACCCTAGGCTACCATTAGAGTTTGTTCAGTATTATGAGCAGCCCAAGTACAAGTCCCACAAGGCTTCACCAACGAGCCAGTATGGATAATGCAGGGAGAATGAAAAGAACCCTTGCAGGTCTTAAAGGCCACTTAACAAGACAGGTCAAGAAATGTGAAGATTTGTCACAACAATCTCAAGTTGATTATGCTGACCTGGAAAGCTATTATCAAGCAGCTGCAGGTAAATTTGAGCAAATCAAATGCCAAATAGCAACATATGTGGCTGAACTTGCCAATACCAATTTATCAGAAACAGAAATAGACGACATTATGGTTGATCTTGCGAATTATGAAGATCACACTCAGGCCACGTTACAGCCTTATGTCAAATTAATTGCCCAGAACAAGGCAACAACAGCAACAACAACAACAGTTGCATCTAATACGAGTCAAGCAGAAGCTCGACTCCCTCCAATTAATTTACCCACTTTCTCAGGAAAAGATGAGGAAGATTGGGACGAATTTTGGAACAAATTCGTTGACCTTGTAGACTCAAAACAATCTTTACCAAAGAGTAGTAAATTCTCTTATTTGCAAGGCCAATTATCAGGTGAGGCTAAAACAGTAGTATCCCATCTGAGATTAACTAATGACGGCTATGATCTGGCAGTAATTATCCTCAAGGATAATTATGCTGATCCAGAAGTAAGAACATCACATTTAGTTCATGAGCTGTTGCATTTACCCCCACCGGAGGCTTCAGCTGATTCACTCCAAGTCTTCAAGCTGGAGGTAGAATCATTGATCAATGCCCTCAGCCTGACAGCAGATACAAACGGGGCTGAGTGGGTCTTGAAAATAATTGTCCAGGAGAAAATACCTAGGGACATATTGAGACAAATGAGTGCTCATTACAATAAAAGCATCTTATCCATGAATGAAATATCTGAAGGTTTAAAGTCAGTAGTTCATCAATTACGAACACATGACAAATTAAAACCACCAAGTAAACCCTCAGAAACCAATAATAGTAAACCACAGAGTACCGAAGGTACTCCAAATCAATCTAGACAATATAATTCAACACCAAAGTGGAACAGTGGCAGTGTGGGCGTATATGCAGTGGGACCCTCCAAGCCTATAGTTACTGTCATCCAAGAACGTGACACCAAAGGGTACTGGAAGCTATGGAACATGTTTGTTCTGCAATGAGAAACATTCAATGTACCACTGCCCTAATTTTCCTGATAGTGACGCCCGTGTTGAACGACTCAAAGATTTGCAACATTGCACGAGGTGCCTCAGGAAACATAACATCAAGGATTGTGATACCCAATTACACACCTGTAATAGGTGTAACAAAGGTCAACACCATGCAGCATTGTGCAGAGACACCAAAACAACGTCTCCAAACCCCAAGGTGGAAGATAGCATTCCCACCACAGTACAGTACTGCAAGGTGCAACAAACAAAGAGTGTCCAATCGGCAAAGTCTAAAGGTAATACGACTTTGCCTACTGCCCAAATTACCATCCTGAATAAGAGGGCCAAGGTCCATACCCGTGGGTTGTTTGACCAAGGATCCCAAAGAACATACATCACTAAAAGGTTGGCAGATGAATTACAATTAAGGCCTGTAGCCCAGATGTCATTCAACATCTCAGGGTTTGTAACAGATGCAGGACCTCAAGTCTACCAGGTGGTACAACCATCAGTACGCTTAGGCAAGTACGTCTGTCGAGTACAAGCCATTGTGGTGGACAAAATACCAGTAGACCTACAAGTTCAAGGTCTGCGAGCAACAGCCAAATTCCTGAGAAATAGAGGAATAAAATTGGCAGATAATATTAAGTCTGATCACCTCAACGACTTCGGTCTCCTTGTAGGGACAGACTATTGTCATCGATTCATTGGTAGCCCTACTAAATATCAGGGTATAACCATGTTAAACTCTGCAGGAGGTAAATTACTCTCAGGCCCAGTATCAAGCCTGAGGAGACCTATGCCTGCAGATAAACAATACCAGTAGAGATCTAAATTTGTCAGCTGATTATATTTCTCCAGTAGCATTATACTAAGGAGATTACAGCTGACTATAGTAACAGAGGTTGATGTTAGTATCATCATTTAAAGCTGAAGATGAGTTCATGAGGCCTCAGTGGCAAATCAGTGAACAGTAGCCTAAAACAGCTACAAGTCACTGCGACCAATGTCACTGAACCCACTGCAGTCTCAGAACCATACTTTACTTTAATGATGAGCTATTCAATCTTCTGAATCAATTAACTAAATTAAACCCTAATAAATCTGATGACTGATTTGATACATTTATTATTTAATCAAGATGTATTCCATGGGCCTCAGTGTTTATATATCAGTGACCAGTTACCTGAAGAAACTTCAAGTTATATCTAATGTCACTGATCTCACTGCAGTCCCTGAATCATACTTGACTGTAGTACTTGATCACATCCAGTCTTCTGGGTTAAATAATATGTAATAAGGCTTGAATATTAGCCTTTCAAGAGTTGACAGGGAAATGAAATTGCATTAGACTTCTAACCCCTGCAACTCTAGTACGGGACATCCGTCCTGTACGAACAGACACACAAATGTGTGATTACTAACTACTAACATCAAATTAATGTAATAATTCGAAGGAGGAGTATCGGTGTTCGTCTGTTCTAAACAGGACTTCGACCCGTGAGCAGCCCCCTGGGGAATTATGTCGGAAAATCCGACACCATTTAATATATCATACAGATAATAGCTGTATTGTATAAACAAGTAACCCATAGAAAACGTAACTTGTAGTGGAATTACCATCTAAAGAAAACGGGATATCATCACCACATACCATTATAATTCACCAGCTATTCTGCTGGGAATTATTCTTAAATACATTAGTCTTTGGACTTTACCATCATAAAAACATCTTATATAAATTAACTTAATTATCAATATTAAAGTAGAGTAAATGTGACCCTTCTATCACTTTCTGAAATCTGGACAAAGTAGGCCAGGCGTGAGAGAGGAAGGGGGAGCCATTGTTGTGTCACCTCCGAGACGTGTGGAGCAAATTTAGCTCCTATCATATCTGGACAATGTCGGCCAGTAACGTCAATAGTATGGAGTGTTAAACAGCCATTGTTTTGTACGAGACCAGAGGCTCACACGGGAGCAAATTCGGCTCCTGTTAAATTTACTTGGACGTAGTGTTATGGAAACCAAAGGTACCATCTCCAACACGATGTCTACAATTCAAGTTAAGTGTCTATCCGAAACCCGTTTATCATTCATTTATGGCCATTAATGTCAGGATATAGGGTGACCCGGTTAGATCACGTGGAAGCCTCAAACTAAAGGTAATTAAGCCAGGTCTTCAATGTTCCATGTACTGTATAGTGTTTTCTCTGATATAGCTTGTCATATATAGGATTCTGGCTTCACAGCTAGCGCACTTTTGACAGGTCAAGACGAGGATGGAAGACTTTGTGCACCAGTTACTGGGTGAGGAAGCTACCTCAAAGAGGATAATTTGGTGTCTACACCCTAGTTATACCTGGTGGACTAACCTGCTGTACTATAAGATAAGGAACCTCATCAATGTATGTAGCTATTACTGTAGTTTGATTGGCTGCATATATATTAATTGAATAAACCCCCCCTAATGTGTAGAGGATCGATTTGTGAGATTATGAGATTATTGCAGAAATACAGTCCACTTATCATTATACAAATTGCTATCGAAGTATATAAATTAACGTAAATATAAATTCATATAAATTAAATAAATATAAATCTCACAGGTCGGTTCCCACAACTTAAACTGGTTGAGAGAGGTACAGTCTTTAACATGGTTGGGAAGGTCATTCCACATTCTGAGCCCCTTGATTTGTAGAGCATTTCTAGTTTGATTAAGACGTACTCTAGGAATATCAAAACTGTATTTATTTCTGGTGTGATGCTCATGGGTTCTGTTACAACCTTCTATGAAGCTTTTGAGATCAGGATTGGCATTATAGTTTAGCGTTTTATATATGTATACTACACATGAGAGAATGTGCAGTGACTTAATGTCTAACATATTCAGAGATTTGAGTAGGGGTACCGAGTGATGTCTGGGGCCAGAATTGGATATTGTCCTAATAGCAGCTTTGTGTTGAGTAATTAGAGGACGTAAGTGATTTTGGGTAGTAGAGCCCCAAGCACAAATACCATAGTTGAGATATGGATAGATAAGGGAGTAATAGAGAGTCACCAGGGCAGGGCGTGGTACATAATATCTGATCTTAGAAAGAATGCCAACAGTTTTTGAAACTTTTTTTGACATGTTTAGTATGTGTCCCTGGAAATTCAGCTTGTGGTCAATGAGAATGCCAAGGAATTTGATTTATTGCCAAACAGAATATAGAAGGTTTTGTCAATGTTAAGGGTGAGTTTGTTGGCAGTTAGCCACAGATGGACTTTATTTAGCTCAGTATTTACTGTGGCATTTAGAGCAAGGGGATCAGGACTGGAGTAAATGAAGGTTGTGTCGTCAGCAAATAGAATTGGCTTGAGGTGTTGTGAGGCATTTGGAAGGTCATTAATGTAGATGAGAAAGAGGAGAGGGCCAAGTATGCTGCCCTGGGGAACACCAATGTTGATGGGTAGGGTGGGAGAAATTGTATTATTCACAGAAACATATTGGAGCCTGTCAGTAAGGTAGGATTTGAGGTATTGTAGGGAGTGTCCTCTGACTCCATAATGATGTAATTTAAGAAGAAGGTTTTGGTGGTTGATATTGTATACATGTTGTATACATACATACACTATGTATGTGTATGTGTACGTGTATGTATGTATACATACTATGTATGTATACTAGTGTATGTATACATACACTACACTGCACACATACACTACACTAAACTACACATACACTACAAAACACTATACATACACTACACATACACTACACATACACTACACGTACACTACACATACACTACACATACACATACACTACGCGTACACTACATGTACACAACACATACACTACACTGCACACATACACTACACTAAACTACACATACACTACAAAACACTATACATACACTACACATACACTACACATACACTACATGTACACAACACATACACTACACATACACTACACGTACACTACACATACACTACACATACACTACGCATACACTACATGTACACAACACATACACTACACGTACACTACACATACACTACACGAACACTACTCATACAGTGCACATACACTACACATACAATACACGTACGCTACCCGTACACTACACATACACTACACATACAATACACGTACGCTACACGTACACTACACATACACTAATCGTACCCTACACATACACTACACGTACACTGCACATACACTACACATACACTACACGTACACTGCACATACACTACACATACACTACACGTACACTACACATACACTACACATATACTACACGTACACTACACGTACACTACACATACACTACACATACACTACACATACACTACACGTACACTACACGTACACTACACATACACTTCACGTACACTACACTACACACATACACTACACATACACTACACTACACACATACACTACACATACACTATACATACACTACACATACACTACACGTACACTACACATACACATACACTACACATACACTACACGTACACTACACATACACATACACTACACATACACTACACGTACAGTACACATACCCTACACATACATAGTAGTAGGGAGTACATCTCACAGACGAATTTTTGTTTTTCTGGAAATTCGTCTGTGAGATGTACAGTCCACAGACGAATTTTTGTTTTTTCTGGAAATTCGTCTGTGAGATGTACAGTCCACAGACGAATTTTTGTTTTTTCTGGAAATTCGTGTGTAGCGTGTCGGGGTTTTCAGGTGAATTTTGTGTCACAGATTTTAGAAGTATGGAATTCTTATGATGAAAATAATTTCCGAGACCTACAAAATTGTTAAAGGTCTTAGTAGTAGTAGTAGTAGGGAGTACATCTCACAGACGAATTTTTGTTTTTCTGGAAATTCGTCTGTGAGATGTACAGTCCACAGACGAATTTTTGTTTTTTCTGGAAATTCGTCTGTGAGATGTACAGTCCACAGACGAATTTTTGTTTTTTCTGGAAATTCGTGTGTAGCGTGTCGGGGTTTTCAGGTGAATTTTGTGTCACAGATTTTAGAAGTATGGAATTCTTATGATGAAAATAATTTCCGAGACCTACAAAATTGTTAAAGGTCTTATGGGAGAAATTCAAATTCGTGTTTATGAGCCAGGGTTTTCTGGTAAATTTTGTCAGTCACAGATTTTTAGAAGTTGTTAAAGTTCTTATAATTAAAAATAATGTCATACGAGTATGGACTGTTTTGTGTGCGTATCCATGTGTACTATTGTCAAGACCGACAGACACGTGAAGCTATGTGTGTTTATGTGTACCTGTAATTGAACCACACCCCCTCCCTCCCCCCTTACCTCGCAATCTGTCGCCTCACCTGTGTTTACTTTAGACGTCAGCCAGACACGGCCTTCAGGTCACCTCGGTAATCGTATCTTATCTTCTCCATAATAATATCTGGACCGTCCCTCTCTCTCTCTCCTCCTCCTATTTCCTTACAACTATTTTCAGAGTTTCAAATAATCATAGAAGTTTATTTATATGTTTATGACCGAATTTGTAATAAGACCATTTTCAGAGAATATTGTCTTAGATGTTTTGTTAAGGAAAACAGACAACTTAGCCATAACATTTAGTTTTATATCCATTTACGGCTATTTCACCTGTAATCTGTGAAAATTGAACAGAGCCCAGTTATAGACAGAATTTCGTCAGAGACCATTTTATACCTAAAAATGAACAGAGTCTACTTTGAGAGTAAAATTAGTCAGAGACAGTTTTAAGCTGAAATTTCCTCAGAGACCAATTATCAACAGAAATTCGCCAGAGTCTACTTTGAGAGCAAAATTAGTCAGAGACAGTTTTTAGCTCATATTTCATCAGAGTCCAATAATCAACAGAAATTCGCCAGAGTCTACTTTGAGAGCAAAATTAGTCAGAGACAGTTTTAAGCTCAAATTTCATCAGAGTCCGATTATCAACAGAAATTCGCCAGAGTCTACTTTGAGAGCAAAATTAGTCAGAGACAGTTTTAAGCTCATATTTCATCAGAGTCCAATTATCAACAGAAATTCGCCAGAGTCTACTTTGAGAGCAAAATTAGTCAGAGACAGTTTTAAGCTCATATTTCATCAGAGTCCAATTATCAACAGAAATTCGCTAGAGTCTACTTTGAGAGCAAAATTAGTCAGAGACAGTTTTAAGCTCATATTTCATCAGAGTCCAATTATCAACAGAAATTCGCCAGAGTCTACTTTGAGAGCAAATTTCATCAGTGTCCTGTAATCTGTGAAAATTTGACAGAGTCCATTTTATACCCAATTTTCGTCAGAGTCCAGTTTATGCTCAAATTCGCCAGAGTCTACTTTAATAGCAAAATTCATCAGAGTCCAGTTCTTGATCGAAATTCATCAGAGTCCAGTTCATGATCGAAATTCATCAGAGTCCAATTAAAGACCCAAATTTGACAGAGACCACATTTTCGCTACTAGCAGTCCAATCCCCCTGAAATTTTAAACAGTCATATTTCAGACGTAGTAAATAAGATCAAGTCAGTTACTGAGCTCCAGCTCTTGTCCCCCTGTATTTGCATATTTTCTCTATATTCAGCTGTGTTCTTCACATTTTTTCCATGTTTTCAGTGTTCATTCCATGTTCTACAAATGTTCACAGCATGCTCAGTTCAAATTTTTTCTGCCGTTTTCCCCGTATATTCACTATGTTCTTTGTCATGTTTTTCATGTACATCATATGTTCTCTGTATAACTTTTATACTCAATATTCATGTTCTCAATGTTCTTAGCTTGTTCTTCACATGTTCAGTGTTCATTCTTTGTATTCCCTATGTTCCTTATCATGTCTTCATATTCTCTATAAGTTCTTATTCCCTGCATGATCACTCTATTCATCAACTTTTTCTTACATGTTTTCTGTGTTCACCGTATGTTCACTGTGTTCATTCCCCTACTTAACCTCAATTTTTTATGTTCTTTGTTTCTTCCATTCACTAACTAGTTCTTTGTCAAATAATATTATACTGCATTACAGTTCCCTCAACAATTTTAGTCACCAAGTTTTTATTTGCAAATCTATGTCAAAGTAATTCTCGTAGTCAACTTAATAGTTCTACCAACCCCGTTCTTAAACAAATCTACACTTTATTCAGTTCCAAATTTACAAAGACAAACCTTTCTCGTAACTTCTTAACTAAAAAGCTTTCGCCAATCAACTAAAACATAGTCACTTTCGTCATTTTTTTTCAACTAAACTTATCCATAGTCAACAGAAAATAACCGTGTTCATCATGTTTCATTGTCATTTCTTATCTAAAAATTATCCGCCAATCATCAGAAAAGTCATGTTCTTCATGTTTTGTCTTTTGCTCAATTAAAAGTATTCATCGGTCAACTAAAAATAGTTACTTCATCATGTTTCCTTGTCATTTCTTAACTGAAATATCACTTCTCTCATCTGAAAATAGTCAGGATTAATCTCATTCAACACCGTTCTTAACTAAAACAACCTTTCTCTTAGCAAAAATAGTCAAGGGAAACGTTTCCAATACTGTTCATAACTAACTTTATCCATCGTCATTCAACTAAAAATAATAACTTTCATCATTTCCTAACTAAACTTATTCCATAGTCAACAGAAAATAACCGTGTTCATCATATTTCATTATCATTTCTTGTCTAAAAAAATTATCCGCCAATCATCAGAAAAGTCATGTTCATCATGTTTTGTCTTTTTGCTTAACTAAAAGTATTCACCAGTCAACTAAAAATAGTTACTTCATCATGTTTCCTTGTCGTTTCTTAACTGAAATATCACATCTCTCATCTGAAATAGTCATGTGTAGCCTCTTTCCAACACTGTTCTAACTAAAGTAACCTTTCACATCGCTAAAATAGTCATATTCATCATTGTTCCTAACTAAAATTATATGACGTTAAGTAAGAAATATAGTCAAAGACACTCTTCGAGACATCAAGGACTTACTCAAAGACATCAAAGACGCATTCAAATACTACTCATGTTCTCAAAAGACATTCTCAAAGTCATCAAAGTTATTCAAAGAGCTAACAAAAGTTAGTCTCAGAGTCACCTTCGTTCTTCAGAGAAACTTTCCAAAACATCTTTGTTCATCAAAGTTATTCTCGGAGTCATCAAAAGGTATTCTCTAACTCACTTTTGGTCATTAAAGTTAATTTCTATGTTATAAAAGTTTGTCTCAGAGACATCTAAAGTTAATCTTAGAGTTATCAAATGTAATCTCTAACTCACTTTTGTTCATCAAAGTTGATCTCAGAGTTAACAAAGGTAATCTCTAACTCACTTTTAGTCATTAAAGTTAATTTCTATGTTATAAAAGTTTGTCGCAGAGACATCTAAAGTTAATCTTAGAGTTATCAAATGTAATCTCTAACTCACTTTTGTTCATCAAAGTTGATCTCAGAGTTAACAAAGGTAATCTCTAACTCACTCTCGTTCATCAAAGTTGTTTCAAAGACATCAAAGTTAATCTCAGAGTTATCCAAAGATATTCTCATGTCCACAAAAGTTAATCCAAGAGACGTCAAAGTTAATCTCAGACATCTTCGTTCATAAAAGTTATTCTCAGAGACATCTAAAGTTATTCTCTAAGACATCAAAGTTATTCTAAGAGCTATCAAAAGTTTTTCTCAGTCATGATATGTTATTCTCTAAGTAACCTTCCATTCATCAAAGACATTCTCTAAGTCCTGAAAGTTATTCTCTAAGACAACAAAGTTATTCTCAGAGTCATCAAAGTTATTCTCTATGTCATCAAAAAGTTATTCTCTGAGCTAACAAAATACTACTCATGTTCTCAGAAGTCATTCTCAAACTCATCAAAGTTATTCTCTAAGTATCTTTTCGTTCATCAGAGAAGCTTTCTAAGACATCTTTGTTCATCAAAGTTGTTCTCTAAGACATCAATGTTGTTTCTCTAAGGCATCAAAGATGTTCTCTAAATCATAAAAGTTAATCTCTAACTCACCTTCGTTCATTAGAGAAACTTTCCAATCCATCTTCGTTGATCAAAGTTATTCTCAGAGTCATCAAAGTGATCTCTAATTCATCTTCGTTCTCCAAAAAGTTGTTCTCTAAGACACCTTCGTTCGTCAAAGAAACTCTCCTTCTTCCATCATGTTATTCTTTAAGACATCTTCAGTCATAAAATTTTCTCTCCAAAATGTAACTAGTTCAGCTTTTCATACCAAACCTGCACTTGTTAAAATATATTTCCTTAGTCGCTTTACCCTAAAACTGTTCTCTGAACTACACTATTCAAACCTACGTAACCTATCCTCTCCACCCAATGTTACTTACCTAACTTAACCTGCATAACCTAACTTTACCTATCTTACCTTACCTTACCTATCTTACCTAACCTAACCTAACTTTACCTATCTTACCTTACCTATCTTACCTAACCTAACCTAACTTATCCTGCTTAACCTAACTTACCTATCTTACCTAACTTTACCTAACTTAACCTGCATAACCTAACTTTATCTATCCTAACATAACTTACCTTACCTTACCTATCTTACCTAACTTTACCTATCTTACCTAACTTACCTACATTACCTAACTTAACTTAACCTGCTTAACCCAACTTACCTACATTACCTAACTTAACCTGCATAACCTAACCTGCTTAACTTAACTTACCTAACTTATCCTGCTTAACCTAACTTACCTACATTACCTAACTTAACCTGCTTAACCTAACCTATCCTAACTTAACTTAACCTAACTTACCTACATTACCTAACTTAACCTGTTTAACCTAACTTTACCTATCCTAACTTAACTTACCTACATTACCTAACTTAACCTGTTTAACCTAACTTTACCTATCCTAACTTAACTTACCTACATTACCTAACTTAACCTGCTTAACCTAACTTACATAACTTAACCTAACTTACCTTACCTAACTTACATAATTTAACCTAACTTACCTTACCTTACCTAACTTAACCTGCTTAACCTAACTTACATAACTTAACCTAACTTAACTTACGTAACTTATCTTACCTATCCTAACCTAACCTAACTTGCTTTACCTAACTTTATCTTACATTCCCAAACTGATGTATCCTAACTTATCTAGTCAAACCAGACATGATCTAACTTACATAAGTATTCCTTCTTGTCTTTTGTGTTTCGTCAATCATTGTCTCATATTCATTTACTCTTTTCATTAGTTAATTTCTCAAATGGTCACTTATGCATTTCAAGTGCTATTTGTTAGAGATTGGATATTTAAGCATTTCAAAGAATTTTTGTTATATATGGGCATTTACTCATTTCAAGGGATAATTTCTCAAATGGACGTTTTTGCATTTCAAGTGTTATTTGTTTAAGATTGGGTGTTTAACCATTTCAAAGGATTTTTGTTATATATGGGAACTTACTCGTTTCAAGGGCTAATTTCTCAAATGGTCATTTTTGCAGATCAAGAGTTATTTGTTAAAGTTCATCAAGTTGCTCATAAGTTGTATTTATTATGTTTGTTATCATATGTTCTTATTCCCCAACCCTTTAACCTAACCTTTCAGATGTAGTTTATTGTGTTTTTTGACGTATTTGTTGAATATATTATCCTTTTCCTAACCTTTCAGATGTAGCTTTGTTTCTCCTTTTGTATATTTTTACCCAAACCCACCATCCCTTAACCTTCTTTCCTTCTTTTACTTTGTTTTCACATATAAGTTCATTCTTTATCATAGTAATAATAAAAATTACAATAGTAAAGAATCAGATCTACTAAGACTTGAAATTGAGAAACAAGAGCTCAAGGGAGTGAGAGCATGAAAGAAGAGCAAGGAGTAAGAGAGAGGGGGCGGAAGAAAATGGGACCAAAGAAGAGAGAATGAGAGAGAGAGAGAGTGTGGGCATGGGGGAACTAAGACTTGAATTTGAGAAAAGAGAAAAACTAAGTGAATGAGAGTGAGGGTGTGAGAATGGGAGCATTAAGACTTGAATTTGAGAAAGAAGAGAGCATTTGAGCAAATGAGGGAGAGAGAGGGGGAGGAAGAGAGAGAATAAGGGAGAGAGATAGAAAAGGAGGGTTAGAAGGAGTAGGAGAATCAAAGTAAAAGAAGGAAGAAGGTTAAGTGGGATGGTGGGTTTGGGTAAAAATATACAAAAAGGAGAAACAAAGCTACATCTGAAAGGTTAGGAAAAGGATAATATATTCAACAAATACGTCAAAAACACAATAAACTACATCTGAAAGGTTAGGTTAAAGGGTTGGGGAATAAGAACATATGATAACAAACATAATAACTACAACTTATGAGCAACTTGATGAACTTTAACAAATAACCCTTGATCTGCAAAAATGACCATTTGAGAAATTAGCCCTTGAAACGAGTAAGTTCCCATATATAACAAAAATCCTTTGAAATGGTTAAACACCCAATCTTAAACAAATAACACTTGAAATGCAAAAACGTCCATTTGAGAAATTATCCCTTGAAATGAGTAAATGCCCATATATAACAAAAATTCTTTGAAATGCTTAAATATCCAATCTCTAACAAATAGCACTTGAAATGCATAAGTGACCATTTGAGAAATTAACTAATGAAAAGAGTAAATGAATATGAGACAATGATTGACGAAACACAAAAGACAAGAAGGAATACTTATGTAAGTTAGATCATGTCTGGTTTGACTAGATAAGTTAGGATACATCAGTTTGGGAATGTAAGATAAAGTTAGGTAAAGCAAGTTAGGTTAGGTTAGGATAGGTAAGATAAGTTACGTAAGTTAAGTTAGGTTAAGTTATGTAAGTTAGGTTAAGCAGGTTAAGTTAGGTAAGGTAAGGTAAGTTAGGTTAAATTATGTAAGTTAGGTAAGGTAAGTTAGGTTAAGTTATGTAAGTTAGGTTAAGCAGGTTAAGTTAGGTAATGTAGGTAAGTTAAGTTAGGATAGGTAAAGTTAGGTTAAACAGGTTAAGTTAGGTAATGTAGGTAAGTTAAGTTAGGATAGGTAAAGTTAGGTTAAACAGGTTAAGTTAGGTAATGTAGGTAAGTTAGGTTAAGTTAGGTAAGTTAGGTTAAGTTAAGTTAGGATAGGTTAGGTTAAGCAGGTTAAGTTAGGTAATGTAGGTAAGTTAGGTTAAGCAGGATAAGTTAGGTAAGTTAAGTTAAGCAGGTTAGGTTATGCAGGTTAAGTTAGGTAATGTAAGTAAGTTAGGTTAAGCAGGATAAGTTAGGTAAGTTAAGTTAAGCAGGCTAGGTTATGCAGGTTAAGTTAGGTAATGTAGGTAAGTTGGGTTAAGCAGGTTAAGTTAAGTTAGGTAATGTAGGTAAGTTAGGTAAGATAGATAAAGTTAGGTAAGATAGGTAAGGTAAGGTAAGTTATGTTAGGATAGGTAAAGTTAGGTTATGCAGGTTAAGTTAGGTAAGATAGGTAAAGTTAGGTAAGATAGGTAAGTTAGGTTAAGCAGGATAAGTTAGGTTAGGTTAGGTAAGATAGGTAAGGTAAGATAGGTAAAGTTAGGTTAGGTTAGGTAAGATAGGTAAGGTAAGGTAAGATAGGTAAAGTTAGGTTATGCAGGTTAAGTTAGGTAAGTAACATTGGGTGGAGAGGATAGGTTACGTAGGTTTGAACAGTGTAGTTCAGAGAACAGTTTTAGGGTAAAGCGACTAAGGAAATATATTTTAACAAGTGCAGGTTTGGTATGAAAAGCTGAACTAGTTACATTTTGGAGAGAAAATTTTATGACTGAAGATGTCTTAAAGAATAACATGATGGAAGAAGGAGAGTTTCTTTGATGAACGAAGGTGTCTTAGAGAACAACTTTTTGGAGAACGAAGATGAATTAGAGATTGTCATGTTCACAGAAAATGGTACCATCCGTTTTCTATGTGCGGCGGCTGAGACGCCAGAGAGGGAAGGTAAACAAGAGAGCGTACAGGACGCCCGCCAAGCTTGGTAGCTACTAGTCATGTAATCATATTAAGTATTAAAGTCAGTAACCAAGTCATGACTTTACATCAACCCTACAACTAAGACTTCCTCAGTAACACACAAACACCACATTGGCGACGAGGATGAACTGTGAACGCAGGTATTTGTTCAGTTTCAAACACAAGGGAGAAGCATGCTGCCTGGAGGAGGAAGAGAAGCTGTGAGCGCCATACCAGATGCTGTATGCTAACCGATGCTGTGTGCTAACCAATGCTGTGTGCTAAACGATGCTGTGTGCTAACCAATGCTGTGTGCTACCCAAGCTGTGTGCTACCCAAGCTGTGCTGAAGAAACTGTGTACTGAGGAATCTGCCGACGTTGTGTACGAAACGACGCTTTGATGTGTACAAAACCTGATGTTTTGGTTACGAAACGACGCTTCGTGCTACAAAATTCATCACACTGAACTGACTGCTGTACCGACTGCTGTACCAACTGCTGCACCAACTGCTGCACCAACTGCTGTACCAACTGCTGCTGTACCAACTGCTGCTGTACCAACTGCTGCTGTACCAACTGCTGCTGTACCAACTGCTGCTGTACCAACTGCTGTGCTGCTGCTGTGAGTAGGAACAACACATGTACACAAGGGCTAGGTAAGAAGTCAGTTGCTGCTATATTGTGCACTGTTGTGAACTTTTGCATTAAAATGCTTGTGTGCTTTGCAAAATTAAAGTAATTACAGTGAATTCTTGACTAACATATACAGTGCAGTAAGTGTTTAATATTCTGAGGAACATTTAAGTGATAAGTTACATTTATTCAGTAAAAATGGCAAATATACCTCAGTTTCCTGCATTTGATCCTGACTGTGACCAGACAAACCTGTCACAGAGGTGGGTCAAATGGCTTAAAAAGTTTGAAAATTTGTTGATAGTTTCTGACATCAAAAGTGCTGAAAGAAAGCGTGCCTTTCTACTTCATTATGCAGGTGATAGAGTTTGTGACATCTTTGACACACTGAAAGACACTGGTGGTGCCAAAGATTATGACACTGCCAAAGCCAAACTAACAGAGCATTTCAAACCAAGGCAAAATACTGCTATGGAAATTATGCATTTCAGGAGAGCAAAACAACTCTCTAATGAAACTGTGGATCAATACCACACACGTCTGCAGGGTTTAGCAGCCCATTGTGAGTTTGCTGATGTTGACAAAGAAATCAAACAGCAAATAATTGAAACATGCACATCTACACGTCTCCGTCGAAGAGCTCTAGAACTTGTTGATGATGACAGTTCTCTTACCAAGATACTGGATATGGCTCGTCGAATGGAAGATGCTGCACGTGATGCTCGTGTCATGGAGTGCAGTGCTAATAACGGTTCTGCCACTGTTACTAACAGTGATGAGGTACGTAAGGTTCAGGGAGGACACCGTGATCAAAGAAGATATCATGGCAAACCTAACAGTAAATTTAGCCGAGAACCACGTCACAACTGGGGTCAAGGAACAAGGCTCAAGCAGTCACAACGACCCACATCAGAGGGTGTCAACAATAAATGTTACAATTGTGGAGGAGACTACCCACACCAAGATAATGTTTGTCCTGCTCAAGGTAAGAAGTGCTATGAGTGTGGAAAACTAGGTCATTTTGGTGCTATGTGTCGTTCCGCACTAAAGAAACCACAGTCAATGAATAAAAGCACTGTACGAGGATCAGGTCATAGGGGTCGAGGTGGTAAACACAATATTGCACCTCATATCCAGAATGTTAATAATATACAAGACAACATTTCATTACAACCATTCTCAGATGACAGTGAATGTGATTATACTTATGGAGTACAAGCAATCACAGAATGGAATGATCTTCCAAACAACCTAGAGACATGTGTATACATTGCTGGTATTTGTCTCAAGGTTCTCATTGACACTGGATCAAACATTGACACCATTGCTGAGTGCCACTATGAAAAATTTAAAAAACAGTTCCCAAAGCTTGAGAACTATAATGGCAAAGCCACTGCCTATGCTTCAAAGGTAGCCTTGCCAGTGATTGGAACTTTCACTGCAGAGATTAAGTCAAAGAATGCAATGCTCATTACTACATTCCATGTTGTTAGGAATGCAAAGGAGTCTTTACTCAGTTACAAGACTTCAACCAAATTGGGGCTACTTCAGCTTTCTAATGCTGTAGCAGTGGAATCTGCAAACAATGTTGATGCTATTGTTGCTGAATTTTCTGATCGATTTAAATCCATAGGTTGTTATACTGATAGCAAAGTACATCTGCATATCAACCCAGATGTAATTCCAGTTGCCCAACCACATCGCCGACAACCATTCCATACTCGCAAGAAAGTCGATGCCGAACTGGATAGGCTGATAGAACTAGATATCATTGAACCAGTAACAGGCCCAACACCATGGGTAAGCCCAATTGTCACTCCACCAAAGCCGAAGAATCCAGATGAGATACGCATTTGTGTGGACATGCGTGTTCCCAACAAGGCAATAATGTGTGAACGCCATCCTACACCCACTGTAGATGATATGATCTACCGCTTGAATGGTGCAACTATATTCAGCAAGTTAGATTTAAACAAGGGCTATCATCAGCTTGAACTTGATGATGAGAGCCGCTTCATCACAACGTTTACGACACATCGAGGTCTGTATAGGTACAAGCGCCTGAGTTTTGGTATCAACAGTGCTGCCGAGGTATTCCAGCACATCATCAGCCAGGTATTGCAAGATATACCTAATGCTGACAACATGTCTGATGACATCATTGTTTATGGCCGTACCCAAGCTGAACACGACAAAGCTCTTCGTGCAACATTGCAACGCTTACGAGAAAAGAATTTGACGCTAAGCCGAGCAAAGTGTGAGTTCAATCAACATAAAATTGAATTCTTTGGACATGTACTTAGTGACAAAGGTCTGTCTCCAGATCATAAGAAAGTTGCAGATATCAAGAATGCTGCACCTCCTTCAACGTCCACTGAAGTACATAGTTTTCTGGGAATGGCAAACTACTGTTCTCGCTTCATTCCAGATTTTGCTACCATTACAAAGCCTCTACGTGAGCTCCTGAAGAAAAATGCATCATGGTACTGGAGCGATATCGAGCAAAATGCATTTGATGCTGTGAAAGATGCACTAGTAGAGAATGCGACTGCTGCATACTTTGATCCATCAATGGACACTGAGTTAACGGTGGATGCTAGTCCTGTTGGTTTAGGTGCTGTTTTAGCCCAACACAAACCTGGTCAACCAGATTCCCGAGTAGTAATTGCCTACGCCAGCCGTTCTCTCACAGATGTTGAGCAACGATACAGTCAGACAGAGAAGGAAGCTCTTGCTCTTGTATGGGGCTGTGAACACTTCAATGTGTATCTGCTTGGTGCGCCCTTCACCACGATGGTCACTGACCACAAACCGTTGGAGACCATCTTCAATAATCCAAAGTCCAAACCACCAGCTCGCATTGAGAGATGGGCTCTTCGTCTGCAACCATACAACTTTACGGTGAAATACAAGCCGGGTGCAGGCAATCCCGCTGATTACATCAGTCGACATCCTGCCAACAGTTTCACCATCACCAAGCATCAGCAAGTTGCCGAGGAATATGTACACTCTGTAACCTGTGATGCAGTCCCTAAGGCTCTTACTCTTGATGAAATCCGTACTGCAACCCTAGAGGACCCAACTCTGCAAGCAACAGTGGATGCATTGACTAAGAAAAAGTTTCCACGCATCCCACCCTCAGGAATTGACCAAGATGCATTCAAAGCACTTGAACGCATCCAGACAGAATTAAGTGTTACGCAACAACGCGACACTGTGCTGCGAGGTACTCGTATCGTGATTCCAGCTGTTCTCCAGCAACGTGCTCTGAAGCTTGCACATCAAGGACACCAAGGTCTTGTTAGGACGAAACAGCTGCTAAGAGAAAAGGTGTGGTTTCCTGGCATTGATCGTCAAGCAAAGGATATGCATGATGCCTGTGTCCCTTGCCAAGCTGCAGTGGATACTTCAAGACCAACACCTCTACAACCTTCACCACTACCTGCTGCACCATGGACGGAAGTATCAATGGACTTCTGCGGACCACTACCAACTGGAGAGTACTCGATGGTAGTCATTGATGATCACTCACGTTATCCAGAAGTAGAAATCATCAATTCCACATCTGCAAAGGCCGTCATCCCGAAACTTGACAAGATCTTTTCAAACTTTGGCATTCCTGAAGTTGTCAAGACGGACAATGGACCGCCATTCAATGGACAAGACTTTGTCAACTTTGCTGAGCATATTGGATTCAAACACCGCCGTGTGATGCCACTACATCCTCAAGCAAATGGAGAAGTTGAGAGATTCATGCAACCTCTCATGAAAGCGGTACGCTGTGCTCATGCCGAAGGACGATCCTGGAAACAAGCTATGTATGCTTTTCTCAGGAACTACCGTGCAACACCACATGGAACACTGGGCAAGTCGCCTGGTGAACTTTTATTTGGACGTCCTATGAGAATCGCACTACCCGTCATGCCAGCCGAGGTAACGGATAAACGTCTCGCTCAGAAGGATGCACTAGCCAAGGGCAAAATGAAAATTGCTCATGATCAACGTGCAAAGGAACAGTTCATAAAGGTTGGTGACACTGTTCTCGTTAAAAAGAAAAAAGAGGGAAAGTTAGATATGCCGTATGATACAAAACCATATAAAGTGATTAGTGTAAAAGGAACTATGGTAACAGCTAGTAATAGAGATCATAGTATAACACGTAATATGGCTTATTTTAAAGTGATTCCAACTAGTGTAGAAAATGATGAAGTGCAAAGTCGTGCAAAAGAAAAAGAAAAAAATAGTTATAACCCGACAAACAATTCATCAAGGGATATTATTGTATTAGGGGACTCTCGTCCTAAACGTCATGTTAAACGCCCTACACGATTTGATGATTAATTGTGTTCCTATGTAATGAAAAGTATTTACTTATTGTGCTAAACTAAATTTAATATTGTTTGAATAATGCAGATATCTCATTCAATATTTTGTAACTTTGTAGTACAGTTTCTTTCATGTTTGTTTAACATTGCATATGTATTTTTAACATTGAAATCCTTTGTGGAAAAGATTAAGTTGTTTAAATTCTTTGTGTGCTTAATTAATGTTAAATGTATGCAGTATCTCTTGATATGGTAATAACTTACTTTGTGTCAATAACTTTGCTTTGTGCTACAAGCATGGTAGACATCCTGTATTCATTCTTTTTAAAGAAAAGGAGGGATGTCATGTTCACAGAAAATGGTACCATCCGTTTTCTATGTGCGGCGGCTGAGACGCCAGAGAGGGAAGGTAAACAAGAGAGCGTACAGGACGCCCGCCAAGCTTGGTAGCTACTAGTCATGTAATCATATTAAGTATTAAAGTCAGTAACCAAGTCATGACTTTACATCAACCCTACAACCAAGACTTCCTCAGTAACACACAAACACCACAGAGATCACTTTGATGACTCTGAGAATAACTTTGATCAACGAAGATGGATTGGAAAGTTTCTCTAATGAACGAAGGTGAGTTAGAGATTAACTTTTATGATTTAGAGAACATCTTTGATGCCTTAGAGAAACAACATTGATGTCTTAGAGAACAACTTTGATGAACAAAGATGTCTTAGAAAGCTTCTCTGATGAACGAAAAGATACTTAGAGAATAACTTTGATGAGTTTGAGAATGACTTCTGAGAACATGAGTAGTATTTTGTTAGCTCAGAGAATAACTTTTTGATGACATAGAGAATAACTTTGATGACTCTGAGAATAACTTTGTTGTCTTAGAGAATAACTTTCAGGACTTAGAGAATGTCTTTGATGAATGGAAGGTTACTTAGAGAATAACATATCATGACTGAGAAAAACTTTTGATAGCTCTTAGAATAACTTTGATGTCTTAGAGAATAACTTTAGATGTCTGAGAATAACTTTTATGAACGAAGATGTCTGAGATTAACTTTGACGTCTCTTGGATTAACTTTTGTGGACATGAGAATATCTTTGGATAACTCTGAGATTAACTTTGATGTCTTTGAAACAACTTTGATGAACGAGAGTGAGTTAGAGATTACCTTTGTTAACTCTGAGATCAACTTTGATGAACAAAAGTGAGTTAGAGATTACATTTGATAACTCTAAGATTAACTTTAGATGTCTCTGAGACAAACTTTTATAACATAGAAATTAACTTTAATGACTAAAAGTGAGTTAGAGATTACCTTTGTTAACTCTGAGATCAACTTTGATGAACAAAAGTGAGTTAGAGATTACATTTGATAACTCTAAGATTAACTTTAGATGTCTCTGAGACAAACTTTTATAACATAGAAATTAACTTTAATGACCAAAAGTGAGTTAGAGAATACCTTTTGATGACTCCGAGAATAACTTTGATGAACAAAGATGTTTTGGAAAGTTTCTCTGAAGAACGAAGGTGACTCTGAGACTAACTTTTGTTAGCTCTTTGAATAACTTTGATGACTTTGAGAATGTCTTTTGAGAACATGAGTAGTATTTGAATGCGTCTTTGATGTCTTTGAGTAAGTCCTTGATGTCTCGAAGAGTGTCTTTGACTATATTTCTTACTTAACGTCATATAATTTTAGTTAGGAACAATGATGAATATGACTATTTTAGCGATGTGAAAGGTTACTTTAGTTAGAACAGTGTTGGAAAGAGGCTACACATGACTATTTCAGATGAGAGATGTGATATTTCAGTTAAGAAACGACAAGGAAACATGATGAAGTAACTATTTTTAGTTGACTGGTGAATACTTTTAGTTAAGCAAAAAGACAAAACATGATGAACATGACTTTTCTGATGATTGGCGGATAATTTTTTTAGACAAGAAATGATAATGAAATATGATGAACACGGTTATTTTCTGTTGACTATGGAATAAGTTTAGTTAGGAAATGATGAAAGTTATTATTTTTAGTTGAATGACGATGGATAAAGTTAGTTATGAACAGTATTGGAAACGTTTCCCTTGACTATTTTTGCTAAGAGAAAGGTTGTTTTAGTTAAGAACGGTGTTGAATGAGATTAATCCTGACTATTTTCAGATGAGAGAAGTGATATTTCAGTTAAGAAATGACAAGGAAACATGATGAAGTAACTATTTTTAGTCGACCGATGAATACTTTTAGTTGAGCAAAAGACAAAACATGATGAACATGACTTTTCTGATGATTGGCGGATAATTTTTAGATAAGAAATGACAATGAAACATGATGAACACGGTTATTTTCTGTTGACTATGGATAAGTTTAGTTGAAAAAAAATGACGAAAGTGACTATGTTTTAGTTGATTGGCGAAAGCTTTTTAGTTAAGAAGTTACGAGAAAGGTTTGTCTTTGTAAATTTGGAACTGAATAAAGTGTAGATTTGTTTAAGAACGGGGTTGGTAGAACTATTAAGTTGACTACGAGAATTACTTTGACATAGTTTTGCAAATAAAAACTTGGTGACTAAAATTGTTGAGGGAACTGTAATGCAGTATAATATTATTTGACAAAGAACTAGTTAGTGAATGGAAGAAACAAAGAACATAAAAAATTGAGGTTAAGTAGGGGAATGAACACAGTGAACATACGGTGAACACAGAAAACATGTAAGAAAAAGTTGATGAATAGAGTGATCATGCAGGGAATAAGAACTTATAGAGAATATGAAGACATGATAAGGAACATAGGGAATACAAAGAATGAACACTGAACATGTGAAGAACAAGCTAAGAACATTGAGAACATGAATATTGAGTATAAAAGTTATACAGAGAACATATGATGTACATGAAAAACATGACAAAGAACATAGTGAATATACGGGGAAAACGGCAGAAAAAATTTGAACTGAGCATGCTGTGAACATTTGTAGAACATGGAATGAACACTGAAAACATGGAAAAAATGTGAAGAACACAGCTGAATATAGAGAAAATATGCAAATACAGGGGGACAAGAGCTGGAGCTCAGTAACTGACTTGATCTTATTTACTACGTCTGAAATATGACTGTTTAAAATTTCAGGGGGATTGGACTGCTAGTAGCGAAAATGTGGTCTCTGTCAAATTTGGGTCTTTAATTGGACTCTGATGAATTTCGATCATGAACTGGACTCTGATGAATTTCGATCAAGAACTGGACTCTGATGAATTTTGCTATTAAAGTAGACTCTGGCGAATTTGAGCATAAACTGGACTCTGACGAAAATTGGGTATAAAATGGACTCTGTCAAATTTTCACAGATTACAGGACACTGATGAAATTTGCTCTCAAAGTAGACTCTGGCGAATTTCTGTTGATAATTGGACTCTGATGAAATATGAGCTTAAAACTGTCTCTGACTAATTTTGCTCTCAAAGTAGACTCTGGCGAATTTCTGTTGATAATTGGACTCTGATGAAATATGAGCTTAAAACTGTCTCTGACTAATTTTGCTCTCAAAGTAGACTCTGGCGAATTTCTGTTGATAATTGGACTCTGATGAAATTTGAGCTTAAAACTGTCTCTGACTAATTTTGCTCTCAAAGTAGACTCTGGCGAATTTCTGTTGATAATTGGACTCTGATGAAATATGAGCTAAAAACTGTCTCTGACTAATTTTGCTCTCAAAGTAGACTCTGGCGAATTTCTGTTGATAATTGGTCTCTGAGGAAATTTCAGCTTAAAACTGTCTCTGACTAATTTTGCTCTCAAAGTAGACTCTGTTCATTTTTAGGTATAAAATGGTCTCTGACGAAATTCTGTCTATAACTGGGCTCTGTTCAATTTTCACAGATTACAGGTGAAATAGCCGTAAATGGATATAAAACTAAATGTTATGGCTAAGTTGTCTGTTTTCCTTAACAAAACATCTAAGACAATATTCTCTGAAAATGGTCTTTTTACAAATTCGGTCATAAACATATAAATAAACTTCTATGATTATTTGAAACTCTGAAAATAGTTGTAAGGAAATAGGAGGAGGAGAGAGAGAGAGGGACGGTCCAGATATTATTATGGAGAAGATAAGATACGATTACCGAGGTGACCTGAAGGCCGTGTCTGGCTGACGTCTAAAGTAAACACAGGTGAGGCGACAGATTGCGAGGTAAGGGGGGAGGGAGGGGGTGTGGTTCAATTACAGGTACACATAAACACACATAGCTTCACGTGTCTGTCGGTCTTGACAATAGTACACATGGATACGCACACAAAACAGTCCATACTCGTATGACATTATTTTTAATTATAAGAACTTTAACAACTTCTAAAAATCTGTGACTGACAAAATTTACCTGAAAACCCTGGCTCATAAACACGAATTTGAATTTCTCCCATAAGACCTTTAACAATTTTGTAGGTCTCGGAAATTATTTTCATCATAAGAATTCCATACTTCTAAAATCTGTGACACAAAATTCACCTGAAAACCCCGACACGCTACACACGAATTTCCAGAAAAAACAAAAATTCGTCTGTGGACTGTACATCTCACAGACGAATTTCCAGAAAAAACAAAAATTCGTCTGTGGACTGTACATCTCACAGACGAATTTCCAGAAAAACAAAAATTCGTCTGTGAGATGTACTCCCTACTACTATACATTACACACATACACTACACATACACTACATATATACTACACGGACACTACACATACACTACACGTACACTACACATACACTACACATACACTATATATATACTACACGTACACTACACACACACTACACACACACTACACGTACAATACACGTACACTACACGTACACTACACACACACTACACACACACTACACATACACTACACATACACTACACGTACACTACATGTACACTACACATACACTACACATGCACTACACGTACACTACACGTCCACTACACACACACTACACATACACTACACGTACACTACATGTACACTACACATACACTACACATGCACTACACGTACACTACACACACACTACACATACACTACACATAACTACACGTACACTACACACGCACTACACATACACTACACATACACTACACGTACACTACATGTACACTACACACACACTATACATACACTACACGTACACTACATGTACACTACACATACACTACACATGCACTACACGTACACTACACACACACTACACATACACTACACATACACATACACTATACGTACACTACACATGCACTACACGTACACTACACACACACTACACACACACTACACATACACTACACGTACACTACACACACACTACACATACACTACACATACACTACACATACATTACATGTACACTACACATACACTACATATGCACTACACGTACACTACACACACACTACACATACACTACACATACACATACACTACACGTACACTACATGTACACTACACACACACTACACGTACACTACACATACACTTCACGTACACTACACTACACACATACACTACACTACACACATACACTACACATACACTATACATACACTACACGTACACTACACATACACATACACTACACATACACTACATGTACACTACACTACACACATACACTACACTACACACATACACTACACATACACTATACATACACTACACGTACACTACACATACACATACACTACACATACACTACACGTACACTACACATACACTGCACACACTACACATACAGTACACAAACACTACACATACGCTACACATACACTAAACATGCACTACACGTACACTACACATACACTACACATACACTACACATACACTACACGTACACTACACGTACACTACACACACACTACACATAGACTTCACATAGACTACACACACACTACACATGCACTACACGTACACTACACACACACTTCACATACACTACACATACACATACACTTCACGTACACTACACGTACACTTCACGTACACTACACATACACATACACTACACGTACACTACATGTACACTTCACGTACACTACACATACACTACACATACACTACACGTACACTACACATACACGTCACGTACACTACACTACACACATACACTACACATACACTACACAAACACTATACATACACTGCACATACACTACACATACACTACATATACACTACACATACACTACACATACACTACACGTACACTACACATACACTACACATACACTACGCGTACACTACATGTACACAACACATACACTACACTGCACACATACACTACACTAAACTACACATACACTACAAAACACTATACATACACTACACATACACTACACATACACTACATGTACACAACACATACACTACACATACACTACACGTACACTACACATACACTACACATACACATACACTACGCATACTCTACATGTACACAACACATACACTACACGTACACTACACATACACTACACGAACACTACTCATACAGTGCACATACACTACACATACAATACACGTATGCTACCCGTACACTACACATACACTAATCGTACCCTACACATACACTACACGTACACTGCACATACACTACACATACACTACACGTACACTGCACATACTCTACACATACACTACACGTACACTACACATACACTACACATATACTACACATATACTACACATACACTACACGTACACTACACATACACTACACATACACTACACATACACTACACGTACACTACACTTACACTACACATACACTTCACATACACTACACTACACACATACACTACACATACACTACACTACACACATACACTACACATACACTATACATACACTACACATACACTACACGTACACTACACATACACTACACATACACTACACGTACACTACACATACACTACACATACACTACATGTACACTACACATACACTACACGTACAGTACACATACCCTACACATACATTACACACATACACTACACATACACTACATATATACTACACGGACACTACACATACACTACACGTACACTACACATACACTACATATATACTACACGTACACTACACACACACTACACGTACACTACACGTACACTACACACACACTACACATGCACTACACGTACACTACATGTACACTACACATACACTACACATGCACTACACGTACACTACACGTACACTACACATACACTACACACACTACACATACACTACACATACACGCCACACACACTACACACACACTACACATACACTACACACACACTACACATACACTACACATACACTACACACACACTACACATACACTACACATACACGCCACACACACTACACACACAGTACACATACACTACACATACACTACACGTACACTACATGTACACTACACATACACTACACATGCACTACACGTACACTACACACGCACTACACATACACTACACGTACACTACATGTACACTACACATGCACTACACATACACTACACGTACACTACACACACACTACACATATACTACACGTACACTACATGTACACTACACATACACTACACATGCACTACACGTACACTACACACACACTACACATACACTACACATACACTACACTTACACTACACACACACTACGCATACACTACACGTACACCACATGTACACTACACATACACTACACATGCACTACACGTACACTACACACACACTACACATACACTACACATACACATACACTATACGTACACTACACATGCACTACACGTACACTACACACACACTACACGTACACTACACACACACTACACATACACTACACATACATTACATGTACACTACACATACACTACATATGCACTACACGTACACTACACATACACTACACGTACACTACATGTACACTACACACACACTACACGTACACTACACATACACTACACGTACACTACACACACACTACACGTACACTACACGCACACTACACAACCCGTTCTCACACAAGACAGCACATATATGACTTAATGCTTAAAGTCAATATGTTGAATATGAATTAGTAAATATGTGATATATTCCCAGTTACTTTTTTTCCAAGGCCCAAACTCTTCCTCGCGTACCAATTTACGTCTCACAGTACCCGTCCGTCAACCTAGATAGCAGAATAGTCGTGATTGGTTCAATTATAAGGAAAATTGTAGTTTTCAGGTCCCACATGGGTTGTGAAATTTACCTACTATTGTCCATACTCTTAGAATATTGTAGATCAGCTACTTCCTATTGAAGGCTCGAAGTTTTGTTTTGAGAAATATTAGTTGTTCTTAGTAAATTATAATAAGCACTAAAAATGATTACATAGAATAACAGTCCTTCACCAATCAATATTATATACCATAGTTTGTGCTTAACAAATCTTTAAAGGATGTTTTGTAGGAACGCTAACAGAAAACGATGGTATATTGGAATGTCTATGGGGTAAACTACTGTAAACAGGATGGTATTGTGTCTACTATACCAACTACAGGATCGGTATATTATCCACTACCACCTGTTAGGTGAGTAAGGGGTGCAATACCACCCACAGGATGGGTATGAGGGTCACATCCACCCAGAGGATGAGTATGGGGATCACATCCACCCACAGGAAGGGTATGGGGTCCAATACCACCCACAGGATGAGCATGGCGTCCACTACAATCCACAGGATGGGTATGGGGCTCCAACCACCCATAGAATGGGTATGGGGCTCCAACCACCCATAAAATGGGTATTGGGTCCAATAACACCCACTGGATGTGTATGGCGTCCATTGCCGCGCGTTGAGCTCGAAAACCGCAGCATTCATCTCAGAACCATGCCTATTTCACACAGATTCCTTAATAAACGTAAGAGTTTTATATGTCACAAGAAAGATAGAAATATAAGCTTCATTCTAAATACCTTACCATGGGCATATTTAAATTTAAAGCGAAGATACGTGTACTTTTATAATAGCCGAGCTCCGACCCCGGACAGATCGATCGACCGAGCAACTCTCTCTAAGAACAATGTTTATTTCACGTGAATTCGTTAATAAACATATATGTTTTATATGTCTCAAGAAAGGCAGACATATAAGCTTCACTTTAAACACTTTACTATAGACATACTTAAAGTTCTAATGAAGATACATGTATTTTAAAAATTACGGAGCTCCCACCCCGTACAGACTGAACGACAGAGCAACTCTCTCTCAGATCAATGTTTATATCACGTAAATTCGTTAATAAACACAAATGTTTTATATGTCTTAAGCAAGATAGAAATAAGAGCTTCATTTTAAATACATTACAATAGACATATTTATAGCTCAAGTGAAGATGCATATGTTTTTATAGTAGCGCTCAGTAGCTTGTCGGGCATGGAGTGCAGACGCCTACGCACTTGCAGATATATTGTATAATTAACAAAGATACGTTAATAAAGCCTAAAATCTTATATGCCTCCAGAAAGACCGAGATATGAACATTATTATAATTGCACCAAATGAAATATATCATGTTCGAGAACAAAGATATATCAATTTTAATTTAAGTTTCGACTCTCTCTCAGGTGAGACAGATGGGGCGACTCTCGCCCCATCTATTGGAGATTCTGTGCACTAAAGACCCAAAGCTACTCAAACCCTCCAAGCATTATTTAAGTAATGACGTAATATGGTATATTTACTCACTATAATGTGGGTGTTGAATGCAGAACATGAGAAAACATATATTTACTCCACACTAATATAATTTCATTATGAAATAAGTAGCATCAAAGGAAGTCGATGGTCCAAGCGGCAATGTTGTGGAGCGACTTATCCAAGATATATCGTTGTTTGGTAAGTGTTTGTTGGCATATCCAGTTGTCGCACTTCTCTGCACAAATTATCACAAATTTAAATTATAATGTTAACATGTAGAATACGTATTTTTAATAAAATCTAACATAACTAGCTAGAAAACATTTAACATTTATTAAAAAATATATGTTTGGAAGTTAAATCGACTTCATAGGACAATGGTTTTGTTATATATACTCGTTATTCGTTGACATGCGTTCGCTACTTAAACTACCATGTACTGTACTTATGTAAAATCTCCCATGTCTCTTCACTCATCTCACCGAACCCTACAGGCTCTGTGATATATTGTTTAATTAATTGAGATTCACAAATAAAGCTAATAATTGTATATGTTATCAAAAAGGCAGAGCTTAGTATAGTTCATTTATTATGCACCCCATACCCATCCTATGGACGATAGTGGAGTGTTACAGAGGCACATAATGGGCTCAGGGACTGAGCCCCACAATTCATATAGCCAAGCAAGTTTTAATCTTGATAGGCTAGTTACAAAAGTCAATACACATTGCCACATCAACAATGGGCTCGAGACCGACCACAAGTACAGTTTATAATTTAAGCAACTGATTTATATGGAGGGCTAGTGTCACAATTGATATGTTTATCCTACACATAACCCCCTCTCCCCCATCCAATAGGCAGCGGTGGATAGGTTACAATCAAGTCTTTTCTTTTGCGTTTTATTCAGAGATTAGGTCTTATTAGGTGAGGAAAGATATTCATATTTTAAAGAAGGCTTCTTGGCTGATGCTCTCCATTGATGGAAAATATACAACCTTTTGAAAATCAATATTAGTTTGATCTAGATATTGCAATTAACGAAAGTATTTATGTCATCAGAAAGGTAGAAATATAGGCTACATTTAAAATCCTTTGTCATAAATATAACTGAAGTGAAAACGAAGATATATGCGTTTTGATAGTTACTTGATGGCTAGCTCTGAGAGTGTGAAGCCCTGCACACCAGCCAATAAATTGTATAATTAGTTTCCATATATTTTAATTAATCTTAAAAATCTATATTTCAGAAGAAAGGAAGATGTAGTCGTTAATGTGACAACATTTAAAAATATATATCTCTTAAGTTAAATAAATAATACCACCTTATCGCCGGTGTCCGGACACATGAAAACTACCTAGGTATGAGTATCCAGCCAGGCGGGGATCACAGGCTGCACAATACTGATAAATTATATAATGCACTACTTGTGGTCGATCTCGAACCCATTTATGATGTGACGACTTACAGTGAATTTTGTAACTAGCTCATTAAGATTGTATCTTGCTTAGCTAAATGAATTGTGGGGTTCGGTCCATTCATTTTCTTTCTTTATTATGCACCCCATAATACCCATCCTGTGGGCGGTGGTGTAAAGGATTACAGAGGCACATAATCGGTTCAGGAACTGAACCCTCTAGTTCGTTTAGCTAAACAAATAACAATCTTTTGACGCTAGTTACAAAATTATTAATGTACACATACTTATGCATACATGTACATATACATACGTATACATATATAAATACACATACATATTTAATCACCCACACAAATACACACATCAGTAATCTTTTGTGTCACAAGTGATTCAACAAGAGGCTCATAACAGTCACTATACAAGGCACTTTACATCTCTGAGGAGTCGCACAGTTACTAGTCTTGCTCCACACCCACCCAACTGGGCGCCAGCTTTACAGTCATGTGCTCCACACCCACCCAACTGGGCGCCAGCTTTACAGTCATGTGCTCCACACCCACCCAACTGGGCGGCAGCTTTACAGTTACCTGGTGTTATTCTTCACCTATATCTTTTTCTGGTTAATCCCTATTTACATTATGCAGTTCATGTTTCGTCGCCATACTATAGTTTTTAGTTTAGTTAATTTATCACATAATGGGTTCAGGGACTGAACACACAATTTATTTATCTAAGCAAGTTACAATCTTGAGGAGCTAGGCACAAAATTCATAACACATCGTCACATCAACAACATGTGTTCGAGATCGACCACAAGTACAGTTTCTAAATTAAGCAAATGCCATATGTGGAGAGCTAGTGTCACAATTGATATGTTTGTCCTGCACATTTCCACAGTAGTTTGCTTGGGTTCTTTTAATTATCTTAGATATCATTGAAGAGAACCTCCTAGGTACTATACTGTATATATACTGGTAAGAAGTATAATAATCCTGAAAAATCGTGTAAATTATGTTGTGCGAGTGCTTCCAGTTAAGTAACATAGTTCATTTGTGTGCGCGTGCTTGAAGAGGAAATGTTATCCCCCCCCCCTTTGTAAATATTTGTGAGATTCAGACCATACGACCGCGGCTTACCCTCGCCGAGGTCGAGGGTAAGAACACCGGATGTATACCCAGTATTACAAGTAAACATTAGCAATAACAATTATGGAAAGTTCCTTCACCTATACATAGACAAGAGACTGAACTTCAGCACCCACATACAACACATAAGGGGATGCTCTGAGAGAGAGAGAGAGGGAGAGTAAAAACATCCACTGAGGTCTGATTAAGTCCTTTTGGGGACCTTAATCATTAGGACGTCCAATGATTAATGCAAAGTGAGGCGTATTCAGATGGTATATTGACAACATTCAGCATATCTCATAATGACCTAGTAGTACTTGGTGCACAAATACCTTTTCCAAAGGAATCGCAAAACATAATTAAACACAACTGTACCGTACAGTGTTATATATTTATTTCAGTTTGAACAATTTTTAACATTAAAGGATAAATCCTTTAATTGGTTGAAATCGGTTTTAATATTCGAAATCTAATTTGTTGATGTTAAATAATATAAGGTTCAAATTTATTAAGATACATACTTTAAAAACTATTTCTATTTGAAATTTAAATAACATAAAAAGAGTACAGAATATAACAAATACCGATTATATAAAAGACCTGACACTTGCAGCACTTAATTATGCTATTGTAACACATTGAAAGTAATAACATTATTTGATTCAGCAAAGCATTTGGTAAGGTTATAATAATAATAATAATAATAATAATAATAATAATAATAATAATAATAATAATAATAATAATAATAATAATAATAATAGTAATAATAATAATAATAATAATAATAATAATGTATTAATTAAGTATTTTAAATTATAATTCACAACTTGCTAGCGCACAAGAAACAAATCCACGAATCATCATTACATTCTGTAACACCTACACATGATTCATGGTGCCAAATATTGCAACGGTCACAGCATACCATCAGCTTCAAATCATTTGGCTTTCTGCAAATGCAGTACACTTCCATCGAGCATGACCGGATGATTCGTTTTCTTCTCAGTGTCTGAGCTGCAGGGAATGAGATGAGACACTTTCCTTTAAAGTTCTCTTGAAGATGTTCTCATATTCTGCATATCATACGAGGTTCACCGGATCTACACCACTTGCAAGTGATGCAGCAAACGCCACAGCATATACCCCACTCATACTTGAGTCCCTGTGTCTGCTGACATTCATTATATTGCATATCAGCTTATCATCCTGGCAATTAGCAAGAGCATACAAGATAACTTCAGTAGATTTGGATGGTAATTTATGCCTGGTGTCGTATATGTTAATTTGTCCCGTTACTCCAATGTTGGAAACGGTGACCCAGTGACAACCATCAACTTGGATAATTTGAATAAATTCACCAATTGCAACTGGCCAGGAGAGGTCCCGCTACAACGCTGGGTCATGAAGTCCTTCTACGCTTGGCACAGTTTGTTTGAAGAGGTCACATGCAGATTTTATATGAAGGTCAGAGAGCTGTACATTTGTTCCAATGTTCATTATCTCGTCATCTGTTAAATAATTTAACATTGTCGAATGTGAAGCACTGTTATCACTCTCCTTATTGTTGCATTGGTGTGAGGAGTGGCAGTGATTGGTGCAGTTTATTTTTTCTTTAAATAGGGACATATATTTGTACTGCAGATACCAGTACAGTTGCACCGTTTCTTTATATATTTTATACTTGGGTTAGCAAGGCGAGACGCTTCTCTTAACGTGATACTGTTGGTATCAAATAGAAATAGTTTTTAAAGTATGTATCTTAATAAATTTGAACCTTATATTATCAACATCAACATATTATATTATTTAACATCAACAAATTAGATTTCGAATGTTAAAACCAATTTCAACCAATTAAAGGATTTATCCTTTTTAAAGGATTTAATTAAAGGATTTGACACAAAAATCAGTATGAAAATTACCTCGGCTGAGGACATTGAAAAACTTCAAGCTGATATTAATAAAGTTTTCGACTGGGCATCAGAAAATAACATGATGTTTAACAGTGATAAATTCCAGGTACTCAGGTACGGTAAAAATGAGGACCTTAAACATAATACAGAATACAAAACAGGGTGAGGAATGTGGTAATACAGTAATGTACACGCTTTCCATGCATAAAGCCATATATCTCGGGAGACAACATATTAATTTTGCAAAGGAGACGGTTGAGAACCATCCTCTCAAGACACTTATAGAGACAACTAGTGAGGGAGATTGGGCGAAAAGCACTCGGTTGGTTAGGTTTAGGAATGGGAATAATAACACTGTTGGTCCATGACTTAGGAAGCTCCCCAGTTACATAGCTCATATTATACAATTGAAGCAAGGGATTCCCTGGAACTAGCAGAAGCATACGCAGTATGTCGTAAGTAACTCCATCCTTCCCGGGTGAGGTAGCTTTGCCTTTATGTAGAGCAGAGTCTTGTTCGTATTCAGTAAAAAGCATGTCGCAGTCATCCTCTTGATGAAGCATGAAGTCAAGGAGCCTTGCTCTATCAGTATATCTATTATTTAATTTATTCTGTGAGGGTAGAGGAAGACTGTCAAAGCTGAAAGTCGTGGCCCAAGCATCAACAAGCTCATTTGCTCTGTGCAGAGGATTAGGGTACAAGATCTCTGCAGCATTTTTCCCTTTGATCTTGTTGATATCCTTCCATGCCCGACTTAGTGGCGTGTGAGAATTGAGACCACGGACAAAAGTTTCCCAGTCTGTCTGCCTCAGCTCCACCATACGTTCCCTGGCCTTAGCCAGAGCCGCTTGAAAGAGCCGAAGCATTTCAGCAGTGCGGGTCCTTCTATACGCTAGTCCAATTATTCTGGCAGTGCGTTTTAGTGCATGCAATTTAGAATCAATATAATAAGCATAAGTGCTATGACCAGTGTAATTTGGGTTACGTGGCCTGGACGATGGATCAAGTGATTCTATAAACTGCTCGATAGTATCTGTGAGCTCATTGTTAAAATTTTCAGCTGATGAAGGCTCAGATGAACTGCACCAATCTGACACATGAGCAACAAGATTGTCTCGTTGATCGATGGGCACAACCAGCCTCTTCCGCTTGAACACTCCACCAGGGAGGATAGAGCTTCCAATACTTACAGTGGCTAATATGGCCAGATGATCAGACGCCATATCCGGCACTATTGAAGAGGCACAGACGGTGTGGGCGACGTTGAAACCGAGACATAGATCAAGAATACCCCCGTAGATATTCGTCGGTTCAAGGTCACCCACAATCTGTGCATCATCGTGACTACCTAATAGTGACAACTGTTGTTGCCGTTACGATTACTGAACTGCAAATTACCCATATTCCTATGCCTAGCGTTATAATCACCTATAATGATGGTAGGCACAGTCTGAATACAGATAGGAAGGTCAGCATAATTAAAGTTACAAGGAGTTGATTATTTAGTACATAGTTGTTTTTCTCTTACACCATTAATTCCATCTATCATCATACTATCATGCAATAGGAGCCACACATCTATGGATCATCCAATAAAATCAGCAGACTTCTAGATGTTACTACTGCTCGGCTTAGACTCGGTTACAAGTATCTCTGGGAATTCTTATTATCTGCTGATGTAGACCTGACCAAATGTAAACTGTGTCAACAAAATTATTCGCACACCCTCCGTCACTATGTGATGGAGTGCGAAAAGATACGTGAATTTAGAGACAATTCTATAACCAATGTTCCAGCGATGTGTCAATATGTCATTCAAAATGATCTGCTACCAGAAATTTTAGCCAAATATCCCCAGTTTCCTAACTGTAGGTAGTAACTAAGAGTGATTGTAACATATCCACCGCTGCCCACTGGATGGGGGGCGGTGTGCAGGACAAACAAATAAATTTTGACACTAGCTCTCCACATATGTCAGTTGCTTAATTTAGAACCTGTACTTGAGGTCGATCTCGAACCCATTGTTAATGTGACGACTTATATTGAATTTTGTAATTAGCTCATCAAGATTGTAACTTGCTTAGCTAAATGAATTGTGGGGTTCAGTCCCTGAGCCCATTATGTGCCTCTGTAACCCTTTCCACTACCGCCCACAAGATGGGTATGGGGTGCATAATAAATGAACTAAACTAACTCTTTAATTGGATGATAGAGAGGAGTCTTTAACGTCATTGGGAATACATACATACACACATACATACATACATGTCTTGTGTGAGAACGGGTTGTGTAGTGTGCGTGTAGTGTACGTGTAGTGTGTGTGTAGTGTACGTGTAGTGTATGTGTAGTGTACGTGTAGTGTGTGTGTAGTGTACATGTAGTGTACGTGTAGTGTATGTGTATGTGTAGTGTATGTGTAGTGTGTGTGTAGTGTACGTGTAGTGCATATGTAGTGTATGTGTAGTGTACATGTAATGTATGTGTAGTGTATGTGTAGTGTGTGTGTAGTGTACGTGTAGTGTACGTGTAGTGTGTGTGTAGTGTACGTGTAGTGCATGTGTAGTGTACTTATAGTGTATGTGTATGTGTAGTGTATGTGTAGTGTGTGTGTAGTGTACGTGTAGTGCATGTGTAGTGTATGTGTAGTGTACATGTAGTGTACGTGTAGTGTATGTGTAGTGTATGTGTAGTGTGTGTGTGTAGTGTACATGTAGTGTATGTGTAGTGTATGTGTAGTGTGTGTGTAGTGTACGTGTAGTGTATGTGTAGTGTATGTGTAGTGTGTGTGTAGTGTACGTGTAGTGCATGTGTAGTGTACATGTAGTGTACGTGTAGTGTATGTGTAGTGTGTGTGTAGTGTACGTGTAGTGTACGTGTAGTGCATGTGTAGTGTATGTGTAGTGTACATGTAGTGTACGTGTAGTGTATGTGTAGTGTATGTGTAGTGTGTGTGTAGTGTACGTGTAGTGCATGTGTAGTGTATGTGTAGTGTACATGTAGTGTACGTGTAGTGTATGTGTAGTGTATGTGTAGTGTGTGTGTAGTGTACGTGTAGTGTACGTGTAGTGTGTGTGTAGTGTATGTGTAGTGTATGTGTAGTGTATGTGTAGTGTGTGTGTAGTGTGTGTGTAGTGTGTGTGTAGTGTGTGTGTGTAGTGTACGTTTAGTGTATGTGTAGTATATGTGTAGTGTATGTGTAGTGTGTGTGTAGTGTGTGTGGCGTGTATGTGTAGTGTATGTGTAGTGTGTGTGTAGTGTATGTGTAGTGTATTTGTAGTGTGTGTGTAGTGTGTGTGTAGTGTACGTGTAGTGTACGTGTAGTGTACGTGTAGTGTGTGTGTAGTGTACGTGTAGTATATATGTAGTGTATGTGTAGTGTATGTGTAGTGTACGTGTAGTGTATGTGTAGTGTCCGTGTAGTATATATGTAGTGTATGTGTAGTGTATGTGTGTAATGTATGTGTAGGGTATGTGTACTGTACGTGTAGTGTATGTGTAGTGTATGTGTATGTGTAGTGTACGTGTAGTGTATGTGTAGTGTATGTGTAGTGTACGTGTAGTGTATGTGTAGTGTATGTGTAGTGTACGTGTAGTGTATGTGTAGTGTATGTATAGTGTATGTGTAGTGTATGTGTGTAGTGTAGTGTATGTGTAGTGTATGTGTGTAGTGTAGTGTACGTGAAGTGTATGTGTAGTGTACGTGTAGTGTATGTGTAGTGTATGTGTAGTGTATGTGTAGTGTATGTGTAGTGTATGTGTAGTGTACGTGTAGTGTATGTGTAGTATATGTGTAGTATATGTGTAGTGTATGTGTAGTGTACATGTAGTGTATGTGTAGTGTATGTGCAGTGTACGTGTAGTGTATGTGTAGTGTATGTGCAGTGTACGTGTAGTGTATGTGTAGGGTACGATTAGTGTATGTGTAGTGTACGTGTAGCGTACGTGTATTGTATGTGTAGTGTATGTGTAGTGTATGGGTAGCGTACGTGTATTGTATGTGTAGTGTATGTGCACTGTATGAGTAGTGTTCGTGTAGTGTATGTGTAGTGTACGTGTAGTGTATGTGTTGTGTACATGTAGTGTATGCATAGTGTATGTGTATGTGTAGTGTATGTGTAGTGTACGTGTAGTGTATGTGTAGTGTATGTGTTGTGTACATGTAGTGTATGTGTAGTGTATGTGTAGTGTATGTGTAGTGTATGTATAGTGTTTTGTAGTGTATGTGTAGTTTAGTGTAGTGTATGTGTGCAGTGTAGTGTATGTGTTGTGTACATGTAGTGTATGCGTAGTGTATGTGTATGTGTAGTGTATGTGTAGTGTACGTGTAGTGTATGTGTAGTGTATGTGTAGTGTATGTGTGTTGTATGTGTAGTGTATGTGTAGTGTATGTATAGTGTTTTGTAGTGTATGTGTAGTTTAGTGTAGTGTATGTGTGCAGTGTAGTGTATGTGTAGTGTATGTGTTGTGTATGTGTAATGTTTGTGTAGTGTACGTGTAGTATATATGTAGTGTATGTGTATGTGTAGTGTATGTGCAGTGTATATATAGTGTTTGTGTAGTGTATGTGTAGTGTATGTGTAGTGTATGTGTGTATTGTAATGTACGTGACGTGTATGTGTAGTGTACGTGTAGTGTATGTGTAGTGTATGTGTAGTGTACGTGAAGTGTACGTGTAGTGTACGTGTAGTGTATGTGTATGTGTAGTGTACGTGAAGTGTACGTGTAGTGTACGTGTAGTGTATGTGTATGTGTAGTGTATGTGAAATGTGTGTGTAGTGTCCGTGTAGTGCATGTGTAGTGTGTGTGTAGTCTATGTGTAGTCTATGTGTAGTGTGTGTGTAGTGTACGTGTAGTGTACGTGTAGTGTATGTGTAGTGTATGTGTAGTGTATGTGTAGTGTACGTGTAGTGCATGTTTGGTGTATGTGTAGCGTATGTGTAGTGTTTGTGTACTGTATGTGTAGTGTGTGCAGTGTATGTGTAGTGTACGTGTAGTGTATGTGTAGTGTATGTGTATGTGTAGTGTACGTGTAGTGTATGTGTAGTGTATGTGTATGTGTAGTGTACATGTAGTGTATGTGTAGTGTATGTGTATGTGTAGTGTACGTGTAGTGTATGTATAGTGTATGTGTAGTGTATGTGTGTAGTGTAGTGTATGTGTAGTGTATGTGTGTAGTGTAGTGTATGTGTAGTGTATGTGTGTAGTGTAGTGTACGTGAAGTGTATGTGTAGTGTACGTGTAGTGTGTGTGTAGTGTACATGTAGTGTACGTGTAGTGTATGTGTATGTGGAGTGTATGTATAGTGTGTGTGTAGTGTACGTGTAGTGCATATGTAGTGTATGTGTAGTGTAGTGTATGTGTAGTGTATGTGTGTAGTGTAGTGTACGTGAAGTGTATGTGTAGTGTACGTGTAGTGTGTGTGTAGTGTACATGTAGTGTACGTGTAGTGTATGTGTATGTGTAGTGTATGTGTAGTGTGTGTGTAGTGTACGTGTAGTGTACGTGTAGTGTGTGTGTAGTGTGTGTGTAGTGTACGTGTAATGCATGTGTAGTGTACGTATAGTGTATGTGTATGTGTAGTGTATGTGTAGTGTGTGTGTAGTGTACGTGTAGTGCATGTGTAGTGTATGTGTAGTGTACATGTAGTGTACGTGTAGTGTATGTGTAGTGTATGTGTAGTGTGTGTGTAGTGTACATGTAGTGTACGTGTAGTGTATGTGTAGTGTATGTGTAGTGTGTGTGTAGTGTACGTGTAGTGTATGTGTAGTGTATGTGTAGTGTGTGTGTAGTGTACGTGTAGTGCATGTGTAGTGTATGTGTAGTGTACGTGTAGTGTACGAGTAGTGTATGTGTAGTGTGTGTGTAGTGTACGTGTAGTGTACATGTAGTGTACGTGTAGTGCATGTGTAGTGTACATGTAGTGTACATGTAGTGTACGTGTAGTGTATGTGTAGTGTATGTGTAGTGTGTGTGTAGTGTACGTGTAGTGCATGTGTAGTGTATGTGTAGTGTACATGTATAGTACGTGTAGTGTATGTGTAGTGTATGTGTAGTGTGTGTGTAGTGTACGTGTAGTGTACATGTAGTGTGTGTGTAGTGTATGTGTAGTGTATGTGTAGTGTATGTGTAGTGTGTGTGTAGTGTGTGTGTAGTGTGTGTGTAGTGTGTGTGTAGTGTACGTTTAGTGTATGTGTAGTGTATGTGTAGTGTATGTGTAGTGAGTGGGTAGTGTGTGTGGCGTGTATGTGTAGTATATGTGTAGTGTGTGTGTAGTGTATGTGTAGTGTATGTGTAGTGTGTGTGTAGTGTGTGTGTAGTGTCCGTGTAGTATATATGTAGTGTATGTGTAGTGTATGTGTGTAATGTATGTGTAGGGCATGTGTACTGTACGTGTACTGTACGTGTAGTGTATGTGTAGTGTATGTGTATGTGTAGTGTACGTGTAGTGTATGTGTAGTGTATGTGTAGTGAACGTGTAGTGTATGTGTAGTGTATGTGTATGTGTAGAGTACGTGTAGTGTATGTGTAGTGTATGTATAGTGTATGTGTAGTGTATGTGTGTAGTGTAGTGTATGTGTAGTGTATGTGTGTAGTGTAGTGTACGTGAAGTGTATGTGTAGTGTACGTGTAGTGTATGTGTAGTGTATGTGTAGTGTATGTGTAGTGTATGTGTAGTGTACGTGTAGAGTATGTGTAGTATATGTGTAGTATATGTGTAGTGTATGTGTAGTGTAAGTGTAGTGTATGTGTAGTGTATGTGCAGTGTACGTGTAGTGTATGTGTAGTGTATGTGCAGTGTACGTGTAGTGTATGTGTAGGGTACGATTAGTGTATGTGTAGTGTATGTGTAGCGTACGTGTATTGTATGTGTAGTGTATGTGTAGTGTACGGGTAGCGTAAGTGTATTGTATGTGTAGTGTATGTGCACTGTATGAGTAGTGTTCGTGTAGTGTATGTGTAGTGTACGTGTAGTGTATGTGTTGTGTACATGTAGTGTATGTGTAGTGTATGTGTTTGTGTAGTGTATGTGTAGTGTACGTGTAGTGTATGTGTAGTGTATGTGTTGTGTACATGTAGTGTATGTGTAGTGTATGTGTAGTGTACGTGAAGTGTACGTGTAGTGTACGTGTAGTGTATGTGTATGTGTAGTGTACGTGAAGTGTACGTGTAGTGTACGTGTAGTGTATGTGTATGTGTAGTGTATGTGAAATGTGTGTGTAGTGTCCGTGTAGTGCATGTGTAGTGTGTGTGTAGTCTATGTGTAGTCTATGTGTAGTGTGTGTGTAGTGTACGTGTAGTGTACGTGTAGTGTATGTGTAGTGTATGTGTAGTGTATGTGTAGTGTACGTGTAGTGCATGTTTAGTGTATGTGTAGCGTATGTGTAGTGTTTGTGTACTGTATGTGTAGTGTGTGCAGTGTATGTGTAGTGTACGTGTAGTGTATGTGTAGTGTATGTGTATGTGTAGTGTACGTGTAGTGTATGTGTAGTGTATGTGTATGTGTAGTGTACATGTAGTGTATGTGTAGTGTATGTGTATGTGTAGTGTACGTGTAGTGTATGTATAGTGTATGTGTAGTGTATGTGTGTAGTGTAGTGTATGTGTAGTGTATGTGTGTAGTGTAGTGTATGTGTAGTGTATGTGTGTAGTGTAGTGTACGTGAAGTGTATGTGTAGTGTACGTGTAGTGTGTGTGTAGTGTACATGTAGTGTACGTGTAGTGTATGTGTATGTGGAGTGTATGTATAGTGTGTGTGTAGTGTACGTGTAGTGCATATGTAGTGTATGTGTAGTGTAGTGTATGTGTAGTGTATGTGTGTAGTGTAGTGTACGTGAAGTGTATGTGTAGTGTACGTGTAGTGTGTGTGTAGTGTACATGTAGTGTACGTGTAGTGTATGTGTATGTGTAGTGTATGTGTAGTGTGTGTGTAGTGTACGTGTAGTGTACGTGTAGTGTGTGTGTAGTGTGTGTGTAGTGTACGTGTAATGCATGTGTAGTGTACGTATAGTGTATGTGTATGTGTAGTGTATGTGTAGTGTGTGTGTAGTGTACGTGTAGTGCATGTGTAGTGTATGTGTAGTGTACATGTAGTGTACGTGTAGTGTATGTGTAGTGTATGTGTAGTGTGTGTGTAGTGTACATGTAGTGTACGTGTAGTGTATGTGTAGTGTATGTGTAGTGTGTGTGTAGTGTACGTGTAGTGTATGTGTAGTGTATGTGTAGTGTGTGTGTAGTGTACGTGTAGTGCATGTGTAGTGTATGTGTAGTGTACGTGTAGTGTACGAGTAGTGTATGTGTAGTGTGTGTGTAGTGTACGTGTAGTGTACGTGTAGTGTACGTGTAGTGCATGTGTAGTGTACATGTAGTGTACATGTAGTGTACGTGTAGTGTATGTGTAGTGTATGTGTAGTGTGTGTGTAGTGTACGTGTAGTGCATGTGTAGTGTATGTGTAGTGTACATGTAGAGTACGTGTAGTGTATGTGTAGTGTATGTGTAGTGTGTGTGTAGTGTACGTGTAGTGTACGTGTAGTGTGTGTGTAGTGTATGTGTAGTGTATGTGTAGTGTATGTGTAGTGTGTGTGTAGTGTGTGTGTAGTGTGTGTGTAGTGTGTGTGTAGTGTACGTTTAGTGTATGTGTAGTGTATGTGTAGTGTATGTGTAGTGTGTGGGTAGTGTGTGTGGCGTGTATGTGTAGTATATGTGTAGTGTGTGTGTAGTGTATGTGTAGTGTATGTGTAGTGTGTGTGTAGTGTGTGTGTAGTGTCCGTGTAGTATATATGTAGTGTATGTGTAGTGTATGTGTGTAATGTATGTGTAGGGCATGTGTACTGTACGTGTACTGTACGTGTAGTGTATGTGTAGTGTATGTGTATGTGTAGTGTACGTGTAGTGTATGTGTAGTGTATGTGTAGTGAACGTGTAGTGTATGTGTAGTGTATGTGTATGTGTAGAGTACATGTAGTGTATGTGTAGTGTATGTATAGTGTATGTGTAGTGTATGTGTGTAGTGTAGTGTATGTGTAGTGTATGTGTGTAGTGTAGTGTACGTGAAGTGTATGTGTAGTGTACGTGTAGTGTATGTGTAGTGTATGTGTAGTGTATGTGTAGTGTATGTGTAGTGTACGTGTAGTGTATGTGTAGTATATGTGTAGTATATGTGTAGTGTATGTGTAGTGTAAGTGTAGTGTATGTGTAGTGTATGTGCAGTGTACGTGTAGTGTATGTGTAGTGTATGTGCAGTGTACGTGTAGTGTATGTGTAGGGTACGATTAGTGTATGTGTAGCGTACGTGTATTGTATGTGTAGTGTATGTGTAGTGTACGGGTAGCGTAAGTGTATTGTATGTGTAGTGTATGTGCACTGTATGAGTAGTGTTCGTGTAGTGTATGTGTAGTGTACGTGTAGTGTATGTGTTGTGTACATGTAGTGTATGTGTAGTGTATGTGTATGTGTAGTGTATGTGTAGTGTACGTGTAGTGTATGTGTAGTGTATGTGTTGTGTACATGTAGTGTATGTCTAGTGTATGTGTAGTGTATGTGTAGTGTATGTATAGTGTTTTGTAGTGTATGTGTAGTTTAGTGTAGTGTATGTGTGCAGTGTAGTGTATGTGTTGTGTACATGTAGTGTACGCGTAGTGTATGTGTATGTGTAGTGTATGTGTAGTGTACGTGTAGTGTATGTGTAGTGTATGTGTAGTGTATGTGTAGTGTATGTATAGTGTTTTGAAGTGTATGTGTAGTTTAGTGTAGTGTATGTGTGCAGTGTAGTGTATGTGTAGTGTATGTGTTGTGTATGTGTAATGTATGTGTAGTGTACGAGTAGTGTATATGTAGTGTATGTGTATGTGTAGTGTATGTATAGTGTTTGTGTAGTGTATGTGTAGTGTATGTGTGTAGTGTAGTGTACGTGACGTGTATGTGTAGTGTACGTGTAGTGTATGTGTAGTGTACGTGTAGTGTATGTGTAGTGTATGTGTAGTGTACGTGTAGTGTATGTGTAGTGTACGTGTAGTGTATGTGTATGTGTAGTGTACGTGAAGTGTACGTGTAGTGTACGTGTAGTGTATGTGTATGTGTAGTGTATGTGAAGTGTGTGTGTAGTGTACGTGTAGTGCATGTGTAGTGTGTGTGTAGTCTATGTGTAGTCTATGTGTAGTGTGTGTGTAGTGTACGTGTAGTGTACGTGTAGTGTATGTGTAGTGTATGTGTAGTATATGTGTAGTGTACGTGTAGTGCATGTTTAGTGTATGTGTAGCGTATGTGTAGTGTTTGTGTACTGTATGTGTAGTGTGCGCAGTGTATGTGTAGTGTACGTGTAGTGTATGTGTAGCGTATGTGTATGTGTAGTGTACGTGTAGTGTATGTGTAGTGTATGTGTATGTGTAGTGTACATGTAGTTTTTGTGTAGTGTATGTGTATGTGTAGTGTACATGTAGTGTATGTATAGTGTATATGTAGTGTATGTGTGTAGTGTAGTGTATGTGTAGTGTATGTGTGTAGTGTAGTGTACGTGAAGTGTATGTGTAGTGTACGTGTAGTGTACGTGTAGTGTATGTGTAGTGTATGTATAGTGTATGTGTAGTGTACGTGTAGTGTATGTGTAGTATATGTGTAGTATATGTGTAGTGTATGTGTAGTGTACGTGTAGTGTTTGTGTAGTGTATGTGCAGTGTACGTGTAGTGTATGTGTAGGGTACGATTAGTGTATGTGTAGTGTACGTGTAGCGTACGTGTAGTGTATGTGTAGTGTATGTGCAGAGTATGAGTAGTGTACGTGTAGTGTATGTGTAGGTGTAGTGTATGTGTAGTGTACGTGTAGTGTATGTGTTGTGTACATGTAGTGTACGCGTAGTGTATGTGTATGTGTAGTGTATGTGTAGTGTACATGTAGTGTATGTGTAGTGTATGTGTTGTGTGCATGTAGTGTATGTGTAGTGTATGTATAGTGTTTTGTAGTGTATGTGTAGTTTAGTGTAGTGTATGTGTGCAGTGTAGTGTATGTGTTGTGTACATGTAGTGTACGCATAGTGTATGTGTATGTGTAGTGTATGTGTAGCGTACGTGTAGTGTATGTGTAGTGTATGTGTAGTGTATGTGTAGTGTATGTATAGTGTTTTGTAGTGTATGTGTACTTTAGTGTAGTGTATGTGTTGTGTATATGTAATGTATGTGTAGTGTACGTGTAGTGTATGTGTAGTGTATGTGAATGTGTAGTGTATGTTATTATAGACTGTGGGTTGGTTGGTGTTGTCTTCGTTGATCCTTCTCTACGGACAACCCAACCCACAACTCGGTAGAGTGCTTATACTAGGAGATCACCCTTGGCGCTTCTGGCTCTTGGAGAGGGGCTCAACGTCACACGTTTAGGGGATGCGGCTCCAACACTTAGCCTTGCTGTCACGTGCACACACCCACTCGAGCCGCTGTGACTCCCCACTCTCTCCTTAGATAAGATATGATCTCCTCAATCCCCTATGACTTACTAGTATTACCTCCTACCCTGTCCACAGCAGTGGTTCTTGGTTCTTTCTCTCTCCTTCTTTACTACCTCCTGGGAAGCCTCACTAGGACAAGGGCAAACACCAGCAAATTGTGACACATTTACTGGACAAAGCACATACACGATACATACACACACATAATAATAATGAATCCTATACTCTATAATATTACAATCAGGTTGCACTCCAACACCATCAGAACTCTATCATCAGCTTATCAAGTGGTATCCTATCTCCTGGTTCACCACCTGATACTATCAACCTCCTCAAGTTGATCAAGTCTACATACACTGTTGCACCATCAGCAAGATAACATATATATACAGAAAATCAGCATTTGAATGCAATAACATATACCAGTATAAATGTTCATTGATACTTCAGTATAAAAAAACTCCTTGACGTAAGAATGCCAACAGTCACTCACCTCTCACTGCGTCTTGCACGCTAATGACAACCAAACACTATCAACTCCCTATAAGTAATCCACCAGAACTTCCCCTTCCACCTCTGGAAGTTCACTACCCTAATATCCTTAGGTTCTTCCGGGCTTCACTACCAGGATCCTCTGCAGCTCCTCCAGGCTGCTATCATGAAGTTTCCTTGAGCAACTACGGTGCTTCACCCTTCTGCTAGGGTCCTCCACAGCTCTCTTGGCTGCTACACCATGAAGTTTCCCCGAGCAAGTATGGTGCTTCTCCACCTCTACAGAAGCACGTGACACTCCTCTTCACTGCTGCTTCTCCTCACAGCTCGAGGTCCTCTGCTCCACTACCTTTGGAGTCTCATCAATTACTTCATCTGCTGGCTTCGAAGTTCTCAGCAACTTCTTCCCCAAAAGACAAACCTGCAACCCATCGACACTCCAATAAAACGTTCCCCTTTAACACATAAACAAAAATAACCACACAATATGCTTGCCTCAAACCTCTATCTGTTCTCTACATACAGTGAGAGTGGACTCCCCCGTTTTGGGCGGGTCCATACTCCACCTCGCCTGGCGGCGGTCCTCACTCACTGGGAGGGTCTTCCTCCATCCGGAGCCGGGCTCCCTCAGTCGTCCGCCAGCGCTCAGAGGGGGCGGACGTCGCTCCGTGTTCCTCCCTCTTCACTCTCCTATTTCAGGCCTTCTGCCTTATTAAAACATGTCTAACTAATAAATAAACATTGCTACTGTCGCTGGGCACACGACCAACTACAAGTGATCACTATGAACTGGCGTATATCGTGCTTACCACAGATTAATTGGTCGAGGGCGCTTTCCCTCTGACGGCGTCTGGTCAGGGCGCTCCCACGGCCCACAATAATGCTTCTGGCCGGCTTGATACTCTCTTCTTCGACCAGGACTTGAGACCACAACGTTCCCAGCTCGATTCCACAGCTGGTACGTCCGCACACTTCTCTTCGAGATATATCACTAGGGGTTCCCTTCTGGCGGGAGCTCAAACGGAGCGCGGCTTCCCCCTGCGATGTCTGGCACTCAAGTGAGGTCAAGGTCCTCCGGAAGCGAGCCTCACGCCTCCAGCAAAATGTCCACATCTCCTAGCCAGTCATTTATTTGTTTTCTTCCTCATCGCCCATAATCTCAAACTGTTACACATATCCAACCAACTATTTTACATATGCGTTATCACCTCAATATTTGCTAGACCTTCTAATCAGGTCAGGCCTGCTGAATAACTCTCAAGGAGGGAGACTCGTTTCTCCTGTAGGCTGAGATCATAACACTCCCCTCCCCTTATTTTTGAGAGTTATTCCAGTGGCAAAGCTCGGGATAATACATCCGCCACTACACTGTCTCGTTCTTCAACCGATTGGTTCGACCGGTTAGTCTGTTTACATACTCCCGTAGGAGTCTACAACTAGTTCGTTGCTCCTTGCAACATCTGGCTCACCTCTCTCCAGAAACATGATCTTCTCATAAACGATTTGACCTCTCTGACACCTCTTGGCTAGGCTGTCCTCCTTGGACGCCTGCACTCCATCGGTCCACTCTACTTATTGTCTCCACCCTCCGTTTCGTCGTCTTCTTCTCTTCACGTCCAGAGTCAGACATCTGCTGTCTGTACCTCCTCTGTCGTCTTCACACTTCCATCTACTGCCATTATACTTTTGTCTCCTGTCATCATACTTCACTCCTTCGTCTTCACCAACTATCCTCCCTTCCGTCTCCTCATTTATCCAAGACCTCATCCTGTTCGACTCCCACCGAGTCCTCGGCTTTCTTCTACTCCTCCATGCTTGCATCATCATCCTCTTCCCACACTTCTCACTTCTATACCACTCCATTTCTTCTCCTTCAACTCTTCTTCGTTCCCTAAAAGTTTCTTCGGGCACTGTATTACATCCAACAGCACTCGACCGTACATGTCGCTTTTCCTTTCCTAGAGTGCTCGTAAGCATCTCTCCACACATACTGTCTCTTCTCCTTTCATTTTCTCGGCTATTACTCTTCTTCACTATCTCTTCTCCACGTTTTCTGTGAAACATGTCAACTCTTGACATCTCAAACAACTTAACTCCACTATCCCTATGCCTCTGTGCTCGTGGACAACGTGACGCTCTACTCCCGTCCTCAGTATGTCCACATCTTTCCTCATTCATACTCAGCACAGTTGCATTCACCTTCCGACTCTTAATTTCAGCGGGCTGGGCTCTACTCAGGTCCGCTCTCTTCACATGATTCTTCTTCGGCTGGGCCATCTTCACTTTCGACCTCACCGAGACTTCATTCTCCTGGGCTGGACCTTCATCAAACCGCCATGATATATCTACATCGATATCTTCCACCGGTTTAATCGACACTGTCTCACCTTCTCCAGTGTCTCCCTCGTCGGCCACCTCTGCCTTCATCACTACCGAGACAGGGTACTCAATGGCTTGGCGGTCTCCTGACTCATCTCCTCGGATGTCAGTCAGGTTCACACTCTCAGGTGTCCCACCCGTGCCATGGCCTTCTGGGCACTCCTCTGGCACAGTCTCCGCTACGACTCTCGGCAACACCTTTGTCCCGCACAAGTCATTCCCCAAGATCACTTGGACTCCTGGAATAGGTATGTCGGGGCACACTCCCAACATCACCTCTGCCGACACATATTCCGACCTTAGCTGGACAGTACAAACGGGCATGTCACTCTCAGACAATAACCCATATACTTTCATCTTCCCACTGCCAGCTAACCGTCGACCATTCCCAATCAGGCTTCTCGTAATCAAGCTCTGATTAGCTCCGGTATCTCTTAAGATACCAACTTCTACCTCAGGTTGGCCTCCTACACTGATCCAACCTTTGCTCATGAACGGTCTATACCTCTCGTTCACTAAGTTTGCTCTCTGTGGTTTGTTTTGGAACACATTAGTATATTTGCCTCGGGGGTCACACATGGCCAGGGTCACAACTCTCTTGCCCTGCCGACAATCTCGCATCACGTGACCCAATCCGTTACAATTGTAACATCTCATCTGGGTAAAGTCTCTTCTATATGTACCAGAGTAGCTCTGACTCTGCCCACTCACATGAGAATTCCTCGGGCCAGGTACACTACTTGCACTCTGTGGGGTTCTACTGGACTCTTGATTTCCAGGATAACGATTAGTTTCTTGTTTAGCTCCTCCATCCTCACTTTCAGATGAAGTGCGCGACCTACTCTTCTGAGTTTTAGGGTACTTACTTTTATCTGCCCATTTATCAAAATTTTTCTCACCCCAGACTCTTCTGGGTCTTTCATAATTTCTTCCTCCCCAGACTCCATTGGATCTGCCATTGCTGCGTCTCACCTCGCTTCTCACTCTGTTTTCCCTTAAGCTCTTGTACGCTTCAGTAATCATATCCGCCCTATCTGCGGCATCTTTCACCTCCTTTATCCCTGCTTCTTGGATCTTGAACTTAGTTTCAGGATGCATCATCTCCAGGAACTTCTCCATGACCATCAGTTGCTTCAGGTCAGCGTAAGATCCAACTCCAGCAGCCTCAATCCACTTCTGGAATCGTCTTTCCAGATCTCTTGCTGTCTCGGCAAACGTACACGCTCCAACTTTGATCATCTCTCTGAAGCGCTTCCTATAAGCTTCTGGGGTTAGCTGAAACGAGCGCAATATGCTGCTCTTTACTGTGGCATAATCCTGGCACTCTTCCAGTGACAATTGGGTGTATGCCTCCCTGGCTGCACCGGTCAATCTTAACTGGACCAGCTGGGCCCATTCCTCTTGTGGCCACTCTTTGATGCTGGCTACTTTTTCAAAATGCTCGAAGAAGCTCTCTGCCTCTTCGGGCACAAACAAGGGAATGTCCTTCTCCCTAACCCTAACATCTGTTGGGTGTGATACCTGGGTGGTGCTCTCTGGCAACCCATGTTCAATCCTTTGCTCAGCCAAGGTTCTGTTCGCTTCTATCTGCATTTGTTTTGTTCTCTCTTTTTCTTTTTCCACCTCTAGCCTTGCTTTCTCTTTTTCTTTCTCCTGTTCCAACTCCAGTTCTCTTACTCTGGTTTTCTCTTTTTCTTTCTCCACCTCTAGTCTTGCTTTCTCTTTTTCTATTTCCAGTCTGGTTTTTTCTTTTTCTACTTCCAGCCTGGTTTTTTCTTTTTCCTTCTCTGCTTCATTTTTCATCTGGAGTTCTAATTTCATCTTTTCCAGCTGGAACTGTCTCTCCTTGTCCTCTCGTTGTTGCTGCATCTGGAGCTCTAACTGGAATCTCTCCAAGCTCCTATTTCGGCTACTCCTGCTACTGCGGCTACTCTTGCTGCTCCTACTTGATCCCTGGGATCTCACGTCATCCTGCCCATCATCCTCCTTTCCACTTTCAGCTCCTTTTTGGGCTCCTTGCTCTGCCGCTTCATTTTTGGCTCTTAACTGCCTCAGGATCTCATCCTTCATCCCAGCTACTTTAGATGCTTTCAACCTAATGCTACATTTTTCTGCTATTTGTTTCAATTGATCCCTCGTGCAACCTTCCAAGTCCTCAGGCTTGCCTGACTCCACAAACGCTTGCACCTTATCCATCTTTGTCCTGTGAGTCTTCCCAAGAGAGAGAGTATACACCTGCGGTCACACAGTTTATTTCAGCAAGGGTGTACAAATCCACTCTTGGACAGGGTGTGGGTGTGTCAGTTCACTCTCCCGGACACAGGCCCCCAATTTATTATAGACTGTGGGTTGGTTGGTGTTGTCTTCGTTGATCCTTCTCTACGGACAACCCAACCCACAACTCGGTAGAGTGCTTATACTAGGAGATCACCCTTGGCGCTTCTGGCTCTTGGAGAGGGGCTCAACGTCACACGTTTAGGGGATGCGGCTCCAACACTTAGCCTTGCTGTCACGTGCACACACCCACTCGAGCCGCTGTGACTCCCCACTCTCTCCTTAGATAAGATATGATCTCCTCAATCCCCTATGACTTACTAGTATTACCTCCTACCCTGTCCACAGCAGTGGTTCTTGGTTCTTTCTCTCTCCTTCTTTACTACCTCCTGGGAAGCCTCCCTAGGACAAGGGCAAACACCAGCAAATTGTGACACATTTACTGGACAAAGCACATACACGATACATACACACACATAATAATAATGAATCCTATACTCTATAATATTACAATCAGGTTGCACTCCAACACCATCAGAACTCTATCATCAGCTTATCAAGTGGTATCCTATCTCCTGGTTCACCACCTGATACTATCAACCTCCTCAAGTTGATCAAGTCTACATACACTGTTGCACCATCAGCAAGATAACATATATATACAGAAAATCAGCATTTGAATGCAATAACATATACCAGTATAAATGTTCATTGATACTTCAGTATAAAAAAACTCCTTGACGTAAGAATGCCAACAGTCACTCACCTCTCACTGCGTCTTGCACGCTAATGACAACCAAACACTATCAACTCCCTATAAGTAATCCACCAGAACTTCCCCTTCCACCTCTGGAAGTTCACTACCCTAATATCCTTAGGTTCTTCCGGGCTTCACTACCAGGATCCTCTGCAGCTCCTCCAGGCTGCTATCATGAAGTTTCCTTGAGCAACTACGGTGCTTCACCCTTCTGCTAGGGTCCTCCACAGCTCTCTTGGCTGCTACACCATGAAGTTTCCCCGAGCAAGTATGGTGCTTCTCCACCTCTACAGAAGCACGTGACACTCCTCTTCACTGCTGCTTCTCCTCACAGCTCGAGGTCCTCTGCTCCACTACCTTTGGAGTCTCATCAATTACTTCATCTGCTGGCTTCGAAGTTCTCAGCAACTTCTTCCCCAAAAGACAAACCTGCAACCCATCGACACTCCAATAAAACGTTCCCCTTTAACACATAAACAAAATAACCACACAATATGCTTGCCTCAAACCTCTATCTGTTCTCTACATACAGTGAGAGTGGACTCCCCCGTTTTGGGCGGGTCCATACTCCACCTCGCCTGGCGGCGGTCCTCACTCACTGGGAGGGTCTCCCTCCATCCGGAGCCGGGCTCCCTCAGTCGTCCGCCAGCGCTCAGAGGGGGCGGACGTCGCTCCGTGTTCCTCCCTCTTCACTCTCCTATTTCAGGCCTTCTGCCTTATTAAAACATGTCTAACTTATAAATAAACATTGCTACTGTCGCTGGGCACACGACCAACTACAAGTGATCACTATGAACTGGCGTATATCGTGCTTACCACAGATTAATTGGTCGAGGGCGCTTTCCCTCTGACGGCGTCTGGTCAGGGCGCTCCCACGGCCCACAATAATGCTTCTGGCCGGCTTGATACTCTCTTCTTCGACCAGGACTTGAGACCACAACGTTCCCAGCTCGATTCCACAGCTGGTACGTCCGCACACTTCTCTTCTCTTCGAGATATATCACTAGGGGTTCCCTTCTGGCGGGAGCTCAAACGGAGCGCGGCTTCCCCCTGCGATGTCTGGCACTCAAGTGAGGTCAAGGTCCTCCGGAAGCGAGCCTCACGCCTCCAGCAAAATGTCCACATCTCCTAGCCAGTCATTTATTTGTTTTCTTCCTCATCGCCCATAATCTCAAACTGTTACACATATCCAACCAACTATTTTACATATGCGTTATCACCTCAATATTTGCTAGACCTTCTAATCAGGTCAGGCCTGCTGAATAATTCTCAAGGAGGGAGACTCGTTTCTCCTGTAGGCTGAGATCATAACAATGTGCAGTGTATGTATAGTGTTTGTGTAGTGAATGTGTAGTGTATGTGTAGTGTATATGTGTAGTGTAGTGTACGTGAAGTGTATGTGTAGTGTACGTGTAGTGTACGTGTAGTGTATGTGTAGTGTGTGTGTAGTGTACGTGTAGTGTACGTGTAGTGTGTGTGTAGTGTGTGTGTAGTGTACGTGTAGTGCATGTGTAGTGTACGTGTAGTGTATGTGTAGTGTATGTGTAGTGTGTGTGTAGTGTACATGCAGTGCATGTGTAGTGTATGTGTAGTGTACATGTAGTGTACATGTAGTGTATGTGTAGTGTATGTGTAGTGTGTGTGTAGTGTACATGTAGTGTACGTGTAGTGTATGTGTAGTGTATGTGTAGTGTGTGTGTAGTGTACGTGTAGTGTATGTGTAGTGTACATGTATTGTACGTGTAGTGTATGTGTAGTGTGTGTGTAGTGTACGTGTAGTGTACGTGTAGTGCATGTGTAGTGTATGTGTAGTGTACATGTAGTGTACGTGTAGTCTATGTGTAGTGTATGTGTAGTGTGTGTGTAGTGTACGTGTAGTGCATGTGTAGTGTATGTGTAGTGTACATGTAGTGTACGTGTAGTGTGTATGTGTAGTGTATGTATGTATGTGTAGTGTATGTGTTGTGTATATGTAATGTATGTGTAGTGTACGTGTAGTGTATGTGAATGTGTAGTGTATGTGCAGTGTATGTATAGTGTTTGTGTAGTGAATGTGTAGTGTATGTGTAGTGTATATGTGTAGTGTAGTGTACGTGAAGTGTATGTGTAGTGTACGTGTAGTGTACGTGTAGTGTATGTGTAGTGTATGTGTAGTGTACGTGTAGTGTATGTGTAGTGTATGTGTTGTGTGCATGTAGTGTATGTGTAGTGTATATATAGTGTTTTGTAGTGTATGTGTAGTTTAGTGTAGTGTATGTGTGCAGTGTAGTGTATGTGTTGTGTACATGTAGTGTACGCATAGTGTATGTGTATGTGTAGTGTATGTGTAGCGTACGTGTAGTGTATGTGTAGTGTATGTGTAGTGTATGTGTAGTGTATGTATAGTGTTTTGTAGTGTATGTGTACTTTAGTGTAGTGTATGTGTAGTGTATGTGTTGTGTATATGTAATGTATGTGTAGTGTACGTGTAGTGTATGTGTAGTGTATGTGAATGTGTAGTGTATGTGCAGCGTATGTATAGTGTTTGTGTAGTGAATGTGTAGTGTATGTGTAGTGTATATGTGTAGTGTAGTGTACGTGAAGTGTATGTGTAGTGTACGTGTAGTGTACGTGTAGTGTATGTGTAGTGTGTGTGTAGTGTACGTGTAGTGTACGTGTAGTGTGTGTGTAGTGTGTGTGTAGTGTACGTGTAGTGCATGTGTAGTGTACGTGTAGTGTATGTGTATGTGTAGTGTATGTGTAGTGTGTGTGTAGTGTACGTGCAGTGCATGTGTAGTGTATGTGTAGTGTACATGTAGTGTACGTGTAGTGTATGTGTAGTGTATGTGTAGTGTGTGTGTAGTGTACATGTAGTGTACGTGTAGTGTATGTGTAGTGTATGTGTAGTGTGTGTGTAGTGTACGTGTAGTGTATGTGTAGTGTACATGTATTGTACGTGTAGTGTATGTGTAGTGTGTGTGTAGTGTACGTGTAGTGCATGTGTAGTGTATGTGTAGTGTACATGTAGTGTACGTGTAGTGTATGTGTAGTGTATGTGTAGTGTGTGTGAAGTGTACGTGTAGTGTACGTGTAGTGTGTGTGTAGTGTATGTGTAGTGTATGTGTAGTGTATGTGTAGTGTGTGTGTAGTGTGTGTGTAGTGTGTGTGTAGTGTGTGTAGTGTACGTGTAGTGTATTTGTAGTGTATGTGTAGTGTATGTGTAGTGTGTGTGTAGTGTGTGTAGCGTGTATGTGTAGTATATGTGTAGTGTGTGTGTAGTGTATGTGTAGTGTATGTGTAGTGTGTGTGTAGTGTGTGTGTAGTGTACGTGTAGTGTACGTGTAGTGTGTGTGTAGTGTACGTGTAGTGTACGTGTAGTGTACGTGTAGTGTATGTGTAGTGTATGTGTAGTGTATGTGTAGTGTGTGTGTAGTGTATGTGTAGTGTACGTGTAGTGTATGTGTAGTGTATGTGTATGTGTAGTGTATGTATAGTGTATGTGTAGAGTATGTGTGTAGTGTAGTGTATGTGTAGTTTATGTGTGTAGTGTAGTGTACGTGAAGTGTATGTGTAGTGTACGTGTAGTGTACGTGTAGTGTATGTGTAGTGTATGTGTAGTGTATGTGTAGTGTATGTGTAGTGTATGTGAAGTATATGTGTAGTATATGTGTAGTGTATGTGTAGTGTACGTGTAGTGTATGTGTAGTGTATGTGCAGTGTACGTGTAGTGTATGTGTAGTGTATGTGCAGTGTACGTGTAGTGTATGTGTAGGGTACGATTAGTGTATGTGTAGTGTATGTGTAGCGTACGTGTATTGTATGTGTAGTGTATGTGTAGTGTACGGGTAGCGTAAGTGTATTGTATGTGTAGTGTATGTGCACTGTATGAGTAGTGTTCGTGTAGTGTATGTGTAGTGTACGTGTAGTGTATGTGTTGTGTACATGTAGTGTATGCGTAGTGTATGTGTATGTGTAGTGTATGTGTAGTGTACGTGTAGTGTATGTGTAGTGTATGTGTTGTGTACATGTAGTGTATGTCTAGTGTATGTGTAGTGTATGTGTAGTGTATGTATAGTGTTTTGTAGTGTATGTGTAGTTTAGTGTAGTGTATGTGTGCAGTGTAGTGTATGTGTTGTGTACATGTAGTGTACGCGTAGTGTATGTGTATGTGTAGTGTATGTGTAGTGTACGTGTAGTGTATGTGTAGTGTATGTGTAGTGTATGTGTAGTGTATGTATAGTGTTTTGAAGTGTATGTGTAGTTTAGTGTAGTGTATGTGTGCAGTGTAGTGTATGTGTAGTGTATGTGTTGTGTATGTGTAATGTATGTGTAGTGTACGTGTAGTGTATATGTAGTGTATGTGTATGTGTAGTGTATGTGCAATGTATGTATAGTGATTGTGTAGTGTATGTGTAGTGTATGTGTGTAGTGTAGTGTACGTGACGTGTATGTGTAGTGTACGTGTAGTGTATGTGTAGTGTATGTGTAGTATACGTGTAGTGTATGTGTATGTGTAGTGTACGTGAAGTGTACGTGTAGTGTACGTGTAGTGTATGTGTATGTGTTGTGTATGTGAAGTGTGTGTGTAGTGTACGTGTAGTGCATGTGTAGTGTGTGTGCAGTCTATATGTAGTCTATGTGTAGTGTGTGTGTAGTGTACGTGTAGTGTACGTGTAGTGTATGTGTAGTGTATGTGTAGTGTATGTGTAGTGTACGTGTAGTGCATGTTTAGTGTATGTGTAGCGTATGTGTAGTGTTTGTGTACTGTATGTGTAGTGTGCGCAGTGTATGTGTAGTGTACGTGTAGTGTATGTGTAGTGTATGTGTATGTGTAGTGTACGTGTAGTGTATGTGTAGTGTATGTGTATGTGTAGTGTACATGTAGTTTATGTGTAGTGTATGTGTATGTGTAGTGTACATGTAGTGTATGTATAGTGTATGTGTAGTGTATGTGTGTAGTGTAGTGTATGTGTAGTGTATGTGTGTAGTGTAGTGTACGTGAAGTGTATGTGTAGTGTACGTGTAGTGTACGTGTAGTGTATGTGTAGTGTATGTATAGTGTATGTGTAGTGTACGTGTAGTGTATGTGTAGTATATGTGTAGTATATGTGTAGTGTATGTGTAGTGTACGTGTAGTGTATGTGTAGTTTATGTGCAGTGTACGTTTAGTGTTTGTGTAGTGTATGTGCAGTGTACGTGTAGTGTATGTGTAGGGTACGATTAGTGTATGTGTAGTGTACGTGTAGCGTACGTGTAGTGTACATGTAGTGTATGTGTAGTGTATGTGCAGAGTATGAGTAGTGTACGTGTAGTGTATGTGTAGGTGTAGTGTATGTGTAGTGTACCTGTAGTGTATGTGTTGTGTACATGTAGTGTACGCGTAGTGTATGTGTATGTGTAGTGTATGTGTAGTGTACGTGTAGTGTATGTGTAGTGTATGTGTTGTGTGCATGTAGTGTATGTGTTGTGTATGTATAGTGTTTTGTAGTGTATGTGTAGTTTAGTGTAGTGTATGTGTTCAGTGTAGTGTATGTGTTGTGTACATGTAGTGTACGCATAGTGTATGTGTATGTGTAGTGTATGTGTAGCGTACGTGTAGTGTATGTGTAGTGTATGTGTAGTGTATGTGTAGTGTATGTATAGTGTTTTGTAGTGTATGTGTACTTTAGTGTAGTGTATGTGTTGTGTATATGTAATGTATGTGTAGTGTACGTGTAGTGTATGTGTAGTGTATGTGAATGTGTAGTGTATGTGCAGTGTATGTATAGTGTTTGTGTAGTGAATGTGTAGTGTATGTGTAGTGTATATGTGTAGTGTAGTGTACGTGAAGTGTATGTGTAGTGTACGTGTAGTGTACGTGTAGTGTATGTGTAGTGTGTGTGTAGTGTACGTGTAGTGTACGTGTAGTGTGTGTATAGTGTGTGTGTAGTGTACGTGTAGTGCATGTGTAGTGTACGTGTAGTGTATGTGTATGTGTAGTGTATGTGTAGTGTGTGTGTAGTGTACGTGCAGTGCATGTGTAGTGTATGTGTAGTGTACATCTAGTGTACGTGTAGTGTATGTGTAGTGTATGTGTAGTGTGTGTGTAGTGTACATGTAGTGTACATGTAGTGTATGTGTAGTGTATGTGTAGTGTGTGTGTAGTGTACGTGTAGTGTATGTGTAGTGTATGTGTAGTGTGTGTGTAGTGTACGTGTAGTGCATGTGTAGTGTATGTTTAGTGTACATGTAGTGTACATGTAGTGTATGTGTAGTGTGTGTGTAGTGTACGTGTAGTGTACGTGTAGTGCATGTGTAGTGTATGTGTAGTGTACATGTAGTGTACGTGTAGTCTATGTGTAGTGTATGTGTAGTGTGTGTGTTGTGTACGTGTAGTGCATGTGTAGTGTATGTGTAGTGTACATGTAGTGTACGTGTAGTGTATGTGTAGTGTATGTGTAGTGTGTGTGTAGTGTACGTGTAGTGTACGTGTAGTGTGTGTGTAGTGTATGTGTAGTGTATGTGTAGTGTATGTGTAGTGTGTGTGTAGTGTGTGTGTAGTGTGTGTGTAGTGTGTGTGTGTAGTGTACGTGTAGTGTATGTGTAGTGTATGTGTAGTGTATGTGTAGTGTGTGTGTAGTGTGTGTGTAGTGTGTGTGGCGTGTATGTGTAGTGTATGTGTAGTGTGTGTGTAGTGTGTGTGTAGTGTATGTGTAGTGTGTGTGTAGTGTACGTGTAGTGTACGTGTAGTGTGTGTGTAGTGTACGTGTAGTGTACGTATAGTGTACGTGTAGTGTATGTGTAGTGTATGTGTAGTGTATGTGTAGTGTGTGTGTAGTGTATGTGTAGTTTACGTGTAGTGTACGTGTAGTGTGTGTGTAGTGTACGTGTAGTGTATGTGTAGTGTATGTGTAGTGCACGTGTAGTGTGTGTGTAGTGTACGTGTAGTGTGTGTAGTGTACGTGAAGTGTACGTGTAGTGTACGTGTAGTGTATGTGTATGTGTAGTGTATGTGTAGTGTGTGTGTAGTGTATGTGTAGTGTATGTGTAGTGTATGTGTAGTGTGTGTAAAGTGTGTGTGTAGTGTATGTGTAGTGTATGTGTAGTGTATGTGTAGTGTATGTGTAGTGTATGTATAGTGTATGTGTAGTGTATGTGTGTAGTGTAGTGTATGTGTAGTGTATGTGTGTAGTGTAGTGTACGTGAAGTGTATGTGTATGTGTAGTGTATGTGTAGTGTGTGTGTAGTGTATGTGTAGTGTGTGTGTAGTGTATGTGTAGTGTATATGTAGTGTTTGTATAGTGTGTGTGTAGTGTACATGTAGTGTACGTGTAGTGTGTGTGTAGTGTACATGTAGTGTACATGTAGTGTATGTGTAGTGTATGTGTAGTGTGTGTGTAGTGTACGTGTAGTGTATGTGTAGTGTATGTGTAGTGTGTGTGTAGTGTACGTGTAGTGCATTTGTAGTGTATGTGTAGTGTACATGTAGTGTACATGTAGTGTATGTGTAGTGTGTGTGTAGTGTACGTGTAGTGTACGTGTAGTGCATGTGTAGTGTATGTGTAGTGTACATCTAGTGTACGTGTAGTGTATGTGTAGTGTATGTGTAGGTATGTGTAGTGTATGTATAGTGTTTTGTAGTGTATGTGTACTTTAGTGTAGTGTATGTGTTGTGTATATGTAATGTATGTGTAGTGTACGTGTAGTGTATGTGTAGTGTTATGTGAATGTGTAGTGTATGTTGCAGTGTATGTATAGTGTTTGTGTAGTTGAATGTGTAGTGTATGTGTAGTGTATATGTGTAGTGTAGTGTACGTGAAGTGTATGTGTAGTGTACGTGTAGTGTACGTGTAGTGTATGTGTAGTGTGTGTGTAGTGTACGTGTAGTGTACGTGTAGTGTGTGTGTAGTGTGTGTGTAGTGTACGTGTAGTGCATGTGTAGTGTACGTGTAGTGTATGTGTAGTGTAGTGTATGTGTAGTGTGTGTGTGTAGTGTACGTGCAGTGGCATTGTGTAGTGTATGTGTAGTGTACATCTAGTGTACGTGTAGTGTATGTGTAGTGTATGTGTAGTGTGTGTGTAAGTGTACATGTAGTGTACATGTAGTGTATGTGTAGTGTATGTGTAGTGTGTGTGTAGTGTACGTGTAGTGTATGTGTAGTGTATGTGTAGTGTGTGGTGTAGTGTACGTGTAGTGCATGTGTAGTGTATGTGTAGTGTACATGTAGTGTACATGTAGTGTATGTGTAGTGTGTGTGTAGTGTACGTGTAGTGTACGTGTAGTGCATGTGTAGTGTATGTGTAGTGTACATGTAGTGTACGTGTAGTGTACGTGTAGTGTATGTGTAGTGTATGTGTAGTGTGTGTGTAGTGTACGTGTAGTGCATGTGTAGTGTATGTGTAGTGTACATGTAGTGTACGTGTAGTGTATGTGTAGTGTATGTGTAGTGTGTGTGTAGTGTACGTGTAGTGTACGTGTAGTGTGTGTGTAGTGTATGTGTAGTGTATGTGTAGTGTATGTGTAGTGTGTGTGTAGTGTGTGTGTAGTGGTCGTGTGTAGTGTGTGTGTAGTGTACGTGTAGTGTATGTGTAGTGTATGTGTAGTGTATGTGTAGTGTGTGTTTAGTGTAGTGTGTAGTGTATGTGGAGTGTATGTGTAGTGTATGTGTAGTGTGTGTGTAGTGTGTGTAGTGTATGTGTAGTGTGTGTGTAGTGTACGTGTAGTGTACGTGTAGTGTGTGTGTAGTGTATTATAGACTGTGGGTTGGTTGGTGTAGTCGTCGTTGATCCTCCTCTACGGACAACCCAACCCACAACTCGGTAGAGTGCTTATACTAGGAGATCACCCTTGGCGCTTCTGGCTCTTGGAGAGGGGCTCAACGTCACACGTTCAGGGGATGCGGCTCCAACACTTAGCCTCGTCGTCACGTGCACACACCCACTCGAGCCGCTGTGACTCCCCACTCTCTCCTTATGAGATATGATCTCCTCAATCCCCCTATGACTTACTAGTATTACCTCCTACCCTGTCCACAGCAGTGGTTCATGGTTCTTTCTCTCTCTCTCTCTCCTTCTTTACTACCTCCTGGGAAGCCTCACTAGGACAAGGGCAAACACCAGCAAATTGTGACACATTTACTGAACAAAGCACATACACGATACATACACACATATAATAATAATGAATCCTATACTCTATAATATCACAATCAGGTTGCACTCCAATACCATCAGAACTCTATTATCAGCTTATCAAGTGGTATCCTACCTCCTGGTTCACCATCTGATACTATTAACTTCCTCAAGTTGGTCAAGCCTACACACTGTTGCACCATCAGCAAGATAACATATATATATAGAAAACCAGCATTTGAATGCAATAACATATACCAGTATAAATGTTCATTGATACTTCAGTATAAAAAATTCCTTGACATAAGAATGCCAACAGTCACTCACCTCTCACTGCGTCTTGCACGCTAATGACAACCAAACACTATCAACTCCCTACTAGTAATCCACCAGAACTTCCCCTCCCACCTCTGGAAGTTCACTACCCTATTTCTTTAGGTTCTTCCGGGCTTCACTACCAGGATCCTCTGCAGCTCCTCCAGGCTGCTATCATGAAGTTTCCTTGAGCAACTACGGTGCTTCACCCTTCTGTTAGGTTCTTCCACAGCTCTCTTGGCTGCTACACCACCTCTACAGAAGCACGTGACACTCCTCTTCACTGCTGCTTCTCCTCACAGCTCGAGGTCCTCTGCTCCACTACCTTGGAGTCTCATCAGCTACTTCATCTGCTGGCTTCGAAGTTCTCAGCAACTTCTTCCCCAAAACAAACCTGCAACCCATCGACACTCCAATAAAATGTTCCCCTTTAACACATAAACAAAAATAACCACACAATATGCTTGCCTCAAACCTCTATCTGTCCTCTACATACAGTGAGAGTGGACTCCCCCGTTTGGGCGGGTCCATACTCCACCTCGCCTGGCGGCGAGTGATCCTCACTCGCTGGGAGGGTCTTCCTCCATCCGGAGCCAGGCTCCCTCAGTCGTCCGCCAGCGCTCAGAGAGGACGGACGTCGCTCCGTGTTCCTCCCTCTTCACTCTCCTATTTCAGGCCTTCTGCCTTATTAAAACATGTCTAACTTATAAATAAACATCGCTACTGTCGCTGGGCACACGACCAACTACAATGCAATCACTATGAACTGGCGTATATCGTGCTTACCACAGATTAACTGGTCGAGGGCGCTTCTTCTGACGGCGTCTGGTCAGGGCGCTCCACACAGCCCACAATAATGCCTCCGGGCGGCTTAATATTCACTAATTATCGTCCACGACTTGAGACCACACGTCCCCAGCTCGATTCCACAGCTGGCACGTCTGCACACTTCTCTTCTCTTAGAGATATATCACTAGGGGTTCCCTTCTGACGGGAGCTCAACGGAGCGCGGCTTCCCCCTGCGATGTCTGGCACTCAAGTGAGGTCAAGGTCCTCCAGAAGCGAGCCTCAAGCCTCCAGCAAAATGTCCACATCTCCTAGCCAGTCATTTATCTATTTTCTTCTGCATTGCCCATAATCTCAAACTGTTACACATATCCAACCAACTATTTTACATATGCGTTATCACCTCAATACTTGCTAGACCTTCTAGTTAGGTCAGGCTTGCTGAATAACTCTCAAGAAGGGAGACTCGTTTCTCCTGCAGGCTGAGATCATAACACTCCCCTCCCCTTATTTTTGAGAGTTATTCCAGTGGCAAAGCTCGGGATAATACATCCGCCACCACACTGTCTCGTTCTTCAACCGATTGGTTCGACCGGTTAGTCTGTTTACGTACTCCCTTAGGAGTCTACAATTAATTCGTTGCACCTTGCAACATCTGGCTCACAACTCTCCAGAAACACGATCTTCTCATAAACGATTTGACTTCTCTGGCACCTCTTGGCTAGGCTGTCCTCCTTGGACGCCTGCAATCCATTGGCCCACTCTACTTACTGTCTCCACCCTCCGTTTCCTCGTCTTCTCTTCACGTCCAGAGTCAGACATCTACTGTCTGTACCTCCTCTGTCGTCTTCACTCTTCCATCTACTGCCATTATACTTTCGTCTCCTGTCATCATACTTCACTCCATCGTCTTCACCAACTATCCTCCCTTTCGTCTCCTCATTTGTCCAAGACATCGTCTTGTTTGACCTCCATCGAGTCCTCGGCTTTCTTCTATTCCTCCATGCTTGCATCATCATCCTCTTCCCACACTTCTCACCTCTATACCACTCCATTTCTTCTCCTTCAACTCTTCTTCTTTCCCTAAAAGTTTCTCCGAGCGCTGTGCTACATCCAACAGCACTCGACCGTACATGTCGCTTTACCTCTCCTTGTGTGCTCGTAAGCATCTCTCCACACATACTGTCTCTTCTCATTTCACCTTCTCGGTTACTACTCTTCTTCACTATCTTTTCTTCAGGTTTTCTGTGAAACACGTCAACTCCTGACACCTCAAACAACTTAACTCTACTATCCAGATGCCTCTGTGCTCGTGGACAACTTGACGTTCTACTTCCGTCCTCAGTCTGTCCACATCTTTCCTCATTCCCACTCAGCACAGTTGCATTCACCTTCCGACTCTTAATTTCAGCAGTCTGGGCTCTACTCAGGTCAACTCTCTTCACATGATTCTTCTTCGGCTGGGTCATCCTCACTTTTGACCTCACCGAGACTTCATTTTCCTGGCTGGACCTTCATCAAACAGCCATGATATATCTACATCGATATCTTCCACCGGTTTAATCGACACTGTCTCACCTTCTCCAGTGTCTTCCTCGTCGGCCACCTCTGCCTTCGTCACTACCGAGACAGGGTTTTCAATGGCTTGGCGGTTTCCTGACTCATCTCCTCGGATGTCAGTCAGGTTCACACTCTCAGGTGTCCCACCCGTGCCGTGGCCTTCTGGGCTCTCCTCTGGCACAGTCTCCGCTATGACTCTTGGCAACACCTTTGTCCCGCACAAGTCATTCCCCAGGATCACTTGGACTCCTGGAACAGGTATGTCGGGGCACACTCCCAACACCACCTCCGCCGACACATATTCCGACCTTAGCTGGACAGTACATACGGGCATGTCACTCTCCGACAATAACCCATATACTTTCATCTTCCCACTGCCAGCTAATCGTCGACCATTCCCAATCAGGCTTCTCACAATCAAGCTCTGATTAGCTCCGGTATCTCTTAAGATACCAACTTCTACCTCAGGTTGGCCTCCTACACTGATCCAACCTTTGCTCATGAACGGCCTATACCTCTCGTTCACTACGTTCGCTCTCTGTGGTCTGTCTTGGAACACATTGATATATTTGCTTCGGGGGTCACACATGGCCAGGGTCACAACTCTCTTGCCCTGCCGACAATCTCGCATCACGTGACCCAATCCGTTACAATTGTAACATCTCATCTGGGAAAAGTCTCTCCTATACGTACCAGAGTAGCTCTGACTCTGCCCACTCACATGAGAATTCCTCGGGCCAGGTACACTACTTGCACTCTGTGGGGTTCTACTGGACTCTTGATTTCCAGGATAACGATTAGTTTCTCGTCTGGCTCCTCCATCTTCACTTTCAGACGAAGTGCGCGACCTACTCTTCTGAGTTTTAGGGTACTTACTTTTCTGCCCATTTATCAAAATTTTTCTCACCCCAGACTCTTCTGGGTCTTTCATAATTTCTTCCTCCCCAGACTCCATTGGGTCTGCCATTGCTGCGTCTCGCCTCGCTTCTCACTCTGTTCTCCCTTAAGCTCTTGTATGCTTCAGTAATCATATCCGCCCTATCTGCGGCATCTTTCACCTCCATTATCCCTGCTTCTTGGATCTTGAACTTTGTTTCGGGATGCATCATCTCCAAGAACTTCTCCATGACCATCAGTTGCTTCAGGTCAGCGTAAGATCCAACTCCAGCAGCCTCAATCCACTTCTGGAATCGTCTTTCCAGATCTCTTGCTGTCTCAGCAAACGTACATGCTCCAACTTTCACCATCTCTCTGAAGCGCTTCCTATAAGCTTCTGGGGTTAACTGAAACGAGCGCAAAATGCTGCTCTTTACCGTGGCATAATCCTGGCACTCTTCCAGTGACAATTGGGTGTATGCCTCCCTGGCTGCACCGGTCAATCTTAACTGGACCAGCTGGGCCCATTCCTCCTGTGGCCACTCCTTGATGCTGGCTACTTTTTCAAAGTGCTCGAAAAAGCTCTCTGCCTCTTCGGGAACAAACAAGGGAATGTCCTTCTCCCTAACCCTAACATCTGGTGGGTGTGATACCTGGGTGGTGCTCTCTGGCAACCCATGTTCAATCCTTTGCTCAGCCAAGGTTCTGTTCGCTTCTATCTGCATTTGTTTTGTTCTCTCTTTTTCTTTTTCGACCTCTAGTCTTGCTTTCTCTTTTTCTTTCTCCTGTTCCAACTCCAGTTCTCTTACTCTGGTTTTCTCTTTTTCTACTTCCCTTTTCATCTGGAGTTCTAACTTCATCTTTTCCAGCTGGAACTGTCTCTCCTTGTCCTCTCGTTGTTGCTGCATCTGGAGCTCTAACTGGAATCTCTCCAAGCTCCTATTCCGGCTACTTCTGCTACTGCGGCTACTCTTGCTGCTCCTACTCGATCCCTGGGATCTCACTTCATCCTGCCCATCATCCTCCTTTCCACTTTCAGCTCCTTTTTGGGCTCCTTGCTCTGCCGCTTCACTTTTGGCTCTTAACTGCCTCAGGATCTCATCCTTCATCCCAGCTACTTTAGATGCTTTCAACCTGATGCCACATTTTTCTGCTATTTGTTTCAATTGATCCCTCGTGCAACCTTCCAAGTCCTCGGGCTTGCCTGACTCCACAAACGTTTGCACCTTATCCATCTTTGTCCTGTGAGTCTTCCCAAGAGAGAGAATATACACCTGCGGTCACACAGTTTATTTCAGCAAGGGTGTACAAATCCACTCTTGGACAGGGTGTGGGTGTGTCAGTTCACTCTCCCGGACACAGGCCCCCAATTTATTATAATACTGTGGGTTGGTTGGTGTAGTCGTCGTTGATCCTCCTCTACGGACAACCCAACCCACAACTCGGTAGAGTGCTTATACTAGGAGATCACCCTTGGCGCTTCTGGCTCTTGGAGAGGGGCTCAACGTCACACGTTCAGGGGATGCGGCTCCAACACTTAGCCTCGTCGTCACGTGCACACACCCACTCGAGCCGCTGTGACTCCCCACTCTCTCCTTATGAGATATGATCTCCTCAATCCCCCTATGACTTACTAGTATTACCTCCTACCCTGTCCACAGCAGTGGTTCATGGTTCTTTCTCTCTCTCTCTCTCCTTCTTTACTACCTCCTGGGAAGCCTCACTAGGACAAGGGCAAACACCAGCAAATTGTGACACATTTACTGAACAAAGCACATACACGATACATACACACATATAATAATAATGAATCCTATACTCTATAATATCACAATCAGGTTGCACTCCAATACCATCAGAACTCTATTATCAGCTTATCAAGTGGTATCCTACCTCCTGGTTCACCATCTGATACTATTAACTTCCTCAAGTTGGTCAAGCCTACACACTGTTGCACCATCAGCAAGATAACATATATATATAGAAAACCAGCATTTGAATGCAATAACATATACCAGTATAAATGTTCATTGATACTTCAGTATAAAAAATTCCTTGACATAAGAATGCCAACAGTCACTCACCTCTCACTGCGTCTTGCACGCTAATGACAACCAAACACTATCAACTCCCTACTAGTAATCCACCAGAACTTCCCCTCCCACCTCTGGAAGTTCACTACCCTATTTCTTTAGGTTCTTCCGGGCTTCACTACCAGGATCCTCTGCAGCTCCTCCAGGCTGCTATCATGAAGTTTCCTTGAGCAACTACGGTGCTTCACCCTTCTGTTAGGTTCTTCCACAGCTCTCTTGGCTGCTACACCACCTCTACAGAAGCACGTGACACTCCTCTTCACTGCTGCTTCTCCTCACAGCTCGAGGTCCTCTGCTCCACTACCTTGGAGTCTCATCAGCTACTTCATCTGCTGGCTTCGAAGTTCTCAGCAACTTCTTCCCCAAAAGACAAACCTGCAACCCATCGACACTCCAATAAAATGTTCCCCTTTAACACATAAACAAAAATAACCACACAATATGCTTGCCTCAAACCTCTATCTGTCCTCTACATACAGTGAGAGTGGACTCCCCCGTTTGGGCGGGTCCATACTCCACCTCGCCTGGCGGCGAGTGATCCTCACTCGCTGGGAGGGTCTTCCTCCATCCGGAGCCAGGCTCCCTCAGTCGTCCGCCAGCGCTCAGAGAGGACGGACGTCGCTCCGTGTTCCTCCCTCTTCACTCTCCTATTTCAGGCCTTCTGCCTTATTAAAACATGTCTAACTTATAAATAAACATCGCTACTGTCGCTGGGCACACGACCAACTACAATGCAATCACTATGAACTGGCGTATATCGTGCTTACCACAGATTAACTGGTCGAGGGCGCTTCTTCTGACGGCGTCTGGTCAGGGCGCTCCACACAGCCCACAATAATGCCTCCGGGCGCTTAATATTCACTAATTATCGTCCACGACTTGAGACCACACGTCCCCAGCTCGATTCCACAGCTGGCACGTCTGCACACTTCTCTTCTCTTAGAGATATATCACTAGGGGTTCCCTTCTGACGGGAGCTCAACGGAGCGCGGCTTCCCCCTGCGATGTCTGGCACTCAAGTGAGGTCAAGGTCCTCCAGAAGCGAGCCTCAAGCCTCCAGCAAAATGTCCACATCTCCTAGCCAGTCATTTATCTATTTTCTTCTGCATTGCCCATAATCTCAAACTGTTACACATATCCAACCAACTATTTTACATATGCGTTATCACCTCAATACTTGCTAGACCTTCTAGTTAGGTCAGGCTTGCTGAATAACTCTCAAGAAGGGAGACTCGTTTCTCCTGCAGGCTGAGATCATAACAAGTGTACGTGTAGTGTACGTATAGTGTACGTGTAGTGTATGTGTAGTGTATGTGTAGTGTATGTGTAGTGTGTGTGTAGTGTATGTGTAGTTTACGTGTAGTGTACGTGTAGTGTGTGTGTAGTGTACGTGTAGTGTATGTGTAGTGTATGTGTAGTGCACGTGTAGTGTGTGTGTAGTGTACGTGTAGTGTGTGTAGTGTACGTGAAGTGTACGTGTAGTGTACGTGTAGTGTATGTGTATGTGTAGTGTATGTGTAGTGTGTGTGTAGTGTATGTGTAGTGTATGTGTAGTGTATGTGTAGTGTGTGTAAAGTGTGTGTGTAGTGTATGTGTAGTGTATGTGTAGTGTATGTGTAGTGTATGTGTAGTGTATGTATAGTGTATGTGTAGTGTATGTGTGTAGTGTAGTGTATGTGTAGTGTATGTGTGTAGTGTAGTGTACGTGAAGTGTATGTGTATGTGTAGTGTATGTGTAGTGTGTGTGTAGTGTATGTGTAGTGTGTGTAGTGTATGTGTAGTGTATATGTAGTGTTTGTATAGTGTGTGTGTAGTGTACATGTAGTGTACGTGTAGTGTGTGTGTAGTGTACATGTAGTGTACATGTAGTGTATGTGTAGTGTATGTGTAGTGTGTGTGTAGTGTACGTGTAGTGTATGTGTAGTGTATGTGTAGTGTGTGTGTAGTGTACGTGTAGTGCATTTGTAGTGTATGTGTAGTGTACATGTAGTGTACATGTAGTGTATGTGTAGTGTGTGTGTAGTGTACGTGTAGTGTACGTGTAGTGCATGTGTAGTGTATGTGTAGTGTACATGTAGTGTACGTGTAGTCTATGTGTAGTGTATGTGTAGTGTGTGTGTAGTGTACGTGTAGTGTACGTGTAGTGTGTGTGTAGTGTATGTGTAGTGTATGTGTAGTGTATGTGTAGTGTGTGTGTAGTGTGTGTGTGTGTGTGTAGTGTGTGTGTAGTGTACGTGTAGTGTATGTGTAGTGTATGTGTAGTGTATGTGTAGTGTGTGTGTAGTGTGTGTGTAGTGTGTGTGGCGTGTATGTGTAGTGTATGTGTAGTGTGTGTGTAGTGTATGTGTAGTGTATGTGTAGTGTGTGTGTAGTGTGTGTGTAGTGTACGTGTAGTGTACGTGTAGTGTGTGTGTAGTGTACGTGTAGTGTACGTATAGTGTACGTGTAGTGTATGTGTAGTGTATGTGTAGTGTATGTGTAGTGTGTGTGTAGTGTATGTGTAGTGTACGTGTAGTGTACGTGTAGTGTGTGTGTAGTGTACGTGTAGTGTATGTGTAGTGTATGTGTAGTGCACGTGTAGTATGTGTGTAGTGTACGTGTAGTGTGTGTAGTGTACGTGAAGTGTACGTGTAGTGTACGTGTAGTGTATGTGTATGTGTAGTGTATGTGTAGTGTGTGTGTAGTGTATGTGTAGTGTATGTGTAGTGTATGTGTAGTGTGTGTAAAGTGTGTGTGTAGTGTATGTGTAGTGTATGTGTAGTGTATGTGTAGTGTATGTGTAGTGTATGTATAGTGTATGTGTAGTGTATGTGTGTAGTGTAGTGTATGTGTAGTGTATGTGTGTAGTGTAGTGTACGTGAAGTGTATGTGTATGTGTAGTGTATGTGTAGTGTGTGTGTAGTGTATGTGTAGTGTGTGTGTAGTGTATGTGTAGTGTATATGTAGTGTTTGTATAGTGTGTGTGTAGTGTACATGTAGTGTACGTGTAGTGTATGTGTAGTGTATGTGTAGTGTGTGTGTAGTGTGTGTGTAGTGTGTGTGTAGTGTGTGTGTAGTGTACGTGTAGTGTACGTGTAGTGTATGTGTAGTGTGTGTGTAGTGTGTGTGTAGTGTACGTGTAGTGTGTGTGTAGTGTACGTGTAGTGTACGTGTAGTGTATGTGTAGTGTATGTGTAGTGTACATGTAGTGTACGTGTAGTGTATGTGTAGTGTACGTGTAGTGTACGTGTAGTGTGTGTGTAGTGTACGTGTAGTGTATGTGTAGTGTACGTGTAGTGTATGTGTAGTGTACGTGTAGTGTACGTGTAGTGTATGTGTAGTGTGTGTGTAGTGTACGTGTAGTGTACGTGTAGTGTGTGTGTAGTGTATATGTAGTGTATGTGTAGTGTACGTGTAGTGTGTGTGTAGTGTACGTGCAGTGTGTGTGTAGTGTGCATGTAGTGTACGTGTAGAGTGTGTGTAGTGTACATGTAGTGTACGTGTAGTGTATGTGTATGTGTATGTGTAGTGTATGTGTAGTGTGTGTGTAGTGTACGTGTAGTGTACGTGCAGTGTGTGTGTAGTGTACATGTAGTGTACGTGTAGTGTGTGTGTAGTGTACATGTAGTGTACGTGTAGTGTATGTATATGTGTAGTGTATGTGTAGTGTGTGTGTAGTGTACGTGTAGTGCATGTGTAGTGTATGTGTAGTGTACATGTAGTGTACGTGTAGTGTATGTGTAGTGTATGTGTAGTGTGTGTGTCGTGTACGTGTAGTGTACGTGTAGTTTGTGTGTAGTGTATGTGTAGTGTACGTGTAGTGCATGTGTAGTGTACGTGTAGTGTATATGTATGTGTAGTGTATGTGTTGTGTGTGTGTAGTGTACATGTAGTGTACGTGTAGTGTATGTGTAGTGTATGTGTAGTGAGTGTGTAGTGTACATGTAGTGTACGTGTAGTGTATGTGTAGTGTACGTGTAGTGTGGTGTAGTGTACATGAAGTGTACGTGTAGTGTACGTGTAGTGTGTGTGTGTGTGTGTAGTGTACGTGTAGTATATATGTAGTGTATGTGTAGTGTATGTGTAGTGTACGTGTAGTGTATGTGTAGTGTCCGTGTAGTATATATGTAGTGTACGTGTAGTGTATGTGTAGTGTATGTGTAGTGTACGTGTAGTGTATGTGTAGTGTATGTGTAGTGTACGTGTAGTGTATGTGTAGTGTATGTATAGTGTATGTGTAGTGTATGTGTGTAGTGTAGTGTATGTGTAGTGTATGTGTGTAGTGTAGTGTACGTGAAGTGTATGTGTAGTGTACGTGTAGTGTATGTGTAGTGTATGTGTAGTGTATGTGTAGTGTATGTGTAGTGTATGTGTAGTGTACGTGTAGTGTATGTGTAGTATATGTGTAGTATATGTGTAGTGTATGTGTAGTGTACGTGTAGTGTATGTGTAGTGTATGTGCAGTGTACGTGTAGTGTATGTGTAGTGTATGTGCAGTGTACGTGTAGTGTATGTGTAGGGTACGATTAGTGTATGTGTAGTGTACGTGTAGCGTACGTGTATTGTATGTGTAGTGTATGTGTAGTGTATGGGTAGCGTACGTGTATTGTATGTGTAGTGTATGTGCACTGTATGAGTAGTGTTCGTGTAGTGTATGTGTAGTGTACGTGTAGTGTATGTGTTGTGTACATGTAGTGTATGCATAGTGTATGTGTATGTGTAGTGTATGTGTAGTGTACGTGTAGTGTATGTGTAGTGTATGTGTTGTGTACATGTAGTGTATGTGTAGTGTATGTGTAGTGTATGTATAGTGTTTTGTAGTGTATGTGTAGTTTAGTGTAGTGTATGTGTGCAGTGTAGTGTATGTGTTGTGTACATGTAGTGTATGCGTAGTGTATGTGTATGTGTAGTGTATGTGTAGTGTACGTGTAGTGTATGTGTAGTGTATGTGTAGTGTATGTGTGTTGTATGTGTAGTGTATGTGTAGTGTATGTATAGTGTTTTGTAGTGTATGTGTAGTTTAGTGTAGTGTATGTGTGCAGTGTAGTGTATGTGTAGTGTATGTGTTGTGTATGTGTAATGTTTGTGTAGTGTACGTGTAGTATATATGTAGTGTATGTCTATGTGTAGTGTATGTGCAGTGTATGTATAGTGTTTGTGTAGTGTATGTGTAGTGTATGTGTAGTGTATGTGTGTAGTGTAATGTACGTGACGTGTATGTGTAGTGTACGTGTAGTGTATGTGTAGTGTATGTGTAGTGTACGTGAAGTGTACGTGTAGTGTACGTGTAGTGTATGTGTATGTGTAGTGTACGTGAAGTGTACGTGTAGTGTACGTGTAGTGTATGTGTATGTGTAGTGTATGTGAAATGTGTGTGTAGTGTCCGTGTAGTGCATGTGTAGTGTGTGTGTAGTCTATGTGTAGTCTATGTGTAGTGTGTGTGTGTACGTGTAGTGTACGTGTAGTGTATGCGTAGTGTATGTGTAGTGTATGTGTAGTGTACGTGTAGTGCATGTTTAGTGTATGTGTAGCGTATGTGTAGTGTTTGTGTACTGTATGTGTAGTGTGTGCAGTGTATGTGTAGTGTACGTGTAGTGTATGTGTAGTGTATGTGTATGTGTAGTGTACGTGTAGTGTATGTGTAGTGTATGTGTATGTGTAGTGTACATGTAGTGTATGTGTAGTGTATGTGTATGTGTAGTGTATGTGTATGTGTAGTGTACGTGTAGTGTATGTATAGTGTATGTGTAGTGTATGTGTGTAGTGTAGTGTATGTGTAGTGTATGTGTGTAGTGTAGTGTACGTGAAGTGTATGTGTAGTGTACGTGTAGTGTGTGTGTAGTGTACATGTAGTGTACGTGTAGTGTATGTGTATGTGGAGTGTATGTATAGTGTGTGTGTAGTGTACGTGTAGTGCATATGTAGTGTTTGTATAGTGTGTGTGTAGTGTACATGTAGTGTACGTGTAGTGTACATGTAGTGTACATGTAGTGTATGTGTAGTGTATGTGTAGTGTGTGTGTAGTGTACGTGTAGTGTATGTGTAGTGTATGTGTAGTGTGTGTGTAGTGTACGTGTAGTGCATGTGTAGTGTATGTGTAGTGTACATGTAGTGTACGTGTAGTCTATGTGTAGTGTATGTGTAGTGTGTGTGTAGTGTACGTGTAGTGCATGTGTAGTGTATGTGTAGTGTGCATGTAGTGTACGTGTAGTGTATGTGTAGTGTATGTGTAGTGTGTGTGTAGTGTACGTGTAGTGTACGTGTAGTGTGTGTGTAGTGTATGTGTAGTGTATGTGTAGTGTATGTGTAGTGTGTGTGTAGTGTGTGTGTAGTGTGTGTGTAGTGTGTGTGTAGTGTACGTGTAGTGTATGTGTAGTGTATGTGTAGTGTATGTGTAGTGTGTGTGTAGTGTGTGTGTAGTGTGTGTGGCGTGTATGTGTAGTGTATGTGTAGTGTGTGTGTGTATGTATAGTGTATGTGTAGTGTGTGTGTAGTGTGTGTGTAGTGTACGTGTAGTGTACGTGTAGTGTGTGTGTAGTGTACGTGTAGTGTACGTATAGTGTACGTGTAGTGTATGTGTAGTGTATGTGTGTGTATGTGTATGTGTGTGTAGTGTATGTGTAGTGTACGTGTAGTGTACGTGTAGTGTGTGTGTAGTGTACGTGTAGTGTATGTGTAGTGTATGTGTAGTGCACGTGTAGTGTGTGTGTAGTGTACGTGTAGTGTGTGTAGTGTACGTGAAGTGTACGTGTAGTGTACGTGTAGTGTATGTGTATGTGTAGTGTATGTGTAGTGTGTGTGTAGTGTATGTGTAGTGTATGTGTAGTGTATGTGTAGTGTGTGTAAAGTGTGTGTGTAGTGTATGTGTAGTGTATGTGTAGTGTATGTGTAGTGTATGTGTAGTGTATGTATAGTGTATGTGTAGTGTATGTGTGTAGTGTAGTGTATGTGTAGTGTATGTGTGTAGTGTAGTGTACGTGAAGTGTATGTGTATGTGTAGTGTATGTGTAGTGTGTGTGTAGTGTATGTGTAGTGTGTGTGTAGTGTATGTGTAGTGTATGTAGTGTTTGTATAGTGTGTGTGTAGTGTACATGTAGTGTACGTGTAGTGTATGTGTAGTGTATGTGTAGTGTGTGTGTAGTGTGTGTGTAGTGTGTGTAGTGTGTGTAGTGTACGTGTAGTGTACGTGTAGTGTATGTGTAGTGTGTGTGTAGTGTGTGTGTAGTGTACGTGTAGTGTGTGTGTAGTGTACGTGTAGTGTACGTGTAGTGTATGTGTAGTGTATGTGTAGTGTACATGTAGTGTACGTGTAGTGTATGTGTAGTGTACGTGTAGTGTACGTGTAGTGTGTGTGTAGTGTACGTGTAGTGTATGTGTAGTGTACGTGTAGTGTATGTGTAGTGTACGTGTAGTGTACGTGTAGTGTATGTGTAGTGTGTGTGTAGTGTACGTGTAGTGTACGTGTAGTGTGTGTGTAGTGTATATGTAGTGTATGTGTAGTGTACGTGTAGTGTGTGTGTAGTGTACGTGCAGTGTGTGTGTAGTGTACATGTAGTGTACGTGTAGTGTGTGTGTAGTGTACATGTAGTGTACGTGTAGTGTATGTGTATGTGTATGTGTAGTGTATGTGTAGTGTGTGTGTAGTGTACGTGTAGTGTACGTGCAGTGTGTGTGTAGTGTACATGTAGTGTACGTGTAGTGTGTGTGTAGTGTACATGTAGTGTACGTGTAGTGTATGTATATGTGTAGTGTATGTGTAGTGTGTGTGTAGTGTACGTGTAGTGCATGTGTAGTGTATGTGTAGTGTACATGTAGTGTACGTGTAGTGTATGTGTAGTGTATGTGTAGTGTGTGTGTCGTGTACGTGTAGTGTACGTGTAGTTTGTGTGTAGTGTATGTGCAGTGTACGTGTAGTGCATGTGTAGTGTACGTGTAGTGTATATGTATGTGTAGTGTATGTGTAGTGTGTGTGTAGTGTACGTGTAGTGCATGTGTAGTGTATGTGTAGTGTACATGTAGTGTACGTGTAGTGTATGTGTATTGTATGTGTAGTGAGTGTGTAGTGTACATGTAGTGTACGTGTAGTGTATGTGTAGTGTATGTGTAGTGTGTGTGTCGTGTACGTGTAGTGTACGTGTAGTTTGTGTGTAGTGTATGTGCAGTGTACGTGTAGTGCATGTGTAGTGTACGTGTAGTGTATATGTATGTGTAGTGTATGTGTAGTGTGTGTGTAGTGTACGTGTAGTGCATGTGTAGTGTATGTGTAGTGTACATGTAGTGTACGTGTAGTGTATGTGTATTGTATGTGTAGTGAGTGTGTAGTGTACATGTAG
>NC_091164.1:37901752-37919252 GCF_040958095.1 Procambarus clarkii
TATATAGATTATAATTTCACTTTGCTATTCCCCATTCCACAGTCCTCTCGTCCTTCCCACTTCCCTGTCCCCACATCATCCCCACTATTCCCACTTCCCTGTCCCATCGTCCTCCTTACCATTTTCCCCTCCCCTGTCCTTCTTCCTCCCCCACCATCTCCCATTCACCTGTCCCTTTGTCCTCCCCAGCATTCCCCTGTCCCCACCATCCCCAACTCCCCAGTCCCCTCGTCCTCCCCACCATTACCCTCTCCTCTGTCCCCTCGTCTTCCCCACCATACCCCCCTCTCGTCCTCCCCACCATTCCAAACTACCTCATCCGATGCATTCTATAATGGTCTGATGCTTCCATCAGAAAATTGGGAACATCAAATGATCTGATATTCCCATCACTGAAAAATAAGAACAGCTAAAAAAATGAAATGAAAAAAATAAAAAAATAAACTATACTCATGAAATGAACAGTATGGTAAACAAAACAGCTCAATTTCAATGCAATGTCACACAAAATTATTAAATCGAAATGAAAATAAATTGAAATCTATGAAAATTCAAATTATCAATGCAATCGGAAATATTGAAATAATATCGCAACATAATATAGTGTGGGTTGCTCTTACGTGCAACAGACGGTGCTGTTTTTCAAAAAAGGCATGGTTTTACCTGTCACAAGTGTGGCATCTATACTTATACTCACGAAATGAACGGTATGGTAAACAACATAGCTCAATTGCAATGCAATGTCACAATAACATTTAATAACAATAATAACAATAACATTTAAATATACTTTAAGATATAATCTAGAAGAAAATAAGAACATTGAAACGGTTCATGAACTCGATTTCAATAAAGGACACTATGGGGAACTTTGAAAAACAGTTAATGAGTATAATTAGACAGACTTGTTGCTAGGCAGAGGAGTAAATAATGAGATATATGGCAAATTTTGCAAAATATACGGCACACAAACATTCATACCCAAACAAAGCAAAATGCTAGGTAAGAACAAAGCAGTTGGCCCGTAGGGGAAAGGAGATACCCACAAGACTGGAATACAAGTCATTAACAAGCACACAAGTACTACACTACACAACAACCGCACTACTACCAGAACTGGACGAATCACTACCAAAACAACACATTGCACATCACTACCAAAACAACACAACACAACACAAGCATTGGCAAAGAATTATAGACCAGTTGCACTAACATCCCACATAATAAAATTATTTGAGAGTGATCAGGAGTCAGATTACTAGTTTTATAGAGACCAATGACCTCCACAATCCAGGCCAACAAGGATTTAGAGCAGGAAGATATTGAAATACCTCTTACAGCTATCTCTCATGTCCTCTACTTGTACAGTACAGCTACTTGACCATTACGACAAAATCACTGAGATATGAGATAATGATGACACTAACCTCATCTACTCAGACTCCAACCCACTCATATTAAATAATGATGTAAACAATAAATTAAAAAAAAATCCACTTATTAATGTCAACCAACAAACTCCCACTAAACATAGAAAGGACCTACGACATCTTACTTGGGAGCAAATCAACAAATGCAATTCATCTACAGTTACACAATGTTAGCATCAGAAATAAAAAAGATGGTAAGTTCCTTGGTCTATACTTAGATCTGCCCGAAACGCTATGAGTGCTTGTTGCTTTACAAGAATGTATAACTTCAAGTCATTGTACTCTCCCCCAATGTACCTTCTTGTATATAAAGAAAAAATAAATAAATAAACAAACACATAATAAATCAATACTTACTAAATTTTGTCTATTATGTAGCAAAGAAGCAGGTCTACGGAAGGCTTTTCTGTTGAGTTCGAAGCCCAGATTACTCGTGGTCTCTGAAATAAGTTAAGATTATAAGTATAAAATTTATAAAACCAAATAATAAATCCGGTATTGCTCAATTTCAGATGCAGACGTACTGAATGATATATCAGACTGTCAGCATGGTATTCGATCTGGAAGGTCCAGTGTAACGAATTTACTCAGTTTCTATGATCGAGCCACAGAGATCTATAAAGAATTCTGATCAAGAAAGAGATCTAGGGGTGGTTTTAGATAGAAAACTATAACCTGAGGATCATATTAAGAACATTCTGCGAGGGGCCTATGCTACACTTTTTAACTTTAGAATTGCTTTTAAATACATAGGTCAAAAAGTTTTAAAAGTTTTTTAAACCTCTCGTGTATCATGAGTGTGTTAAAGCTTCAGATGGTGCATTCAGATGATGAATATTACCTAGTTCCTTCATCTGGGAAGAATGAACACATATTGGTGCATTCGGATGATAAAAACTAACTACTGTAGTTTAATTGATCAACAGACTGTATATCATATGCAGACTGTATGTGGATCTGCGGGCCACTCCAAACAACAGCCTGGTGGACCAAGCTCCACCAGGGCTAAAGCACAAAGTGATATAGATGTGATAGAGAAACTAGGTCAAATGGAGGAGTAGGTCTGTATATTAAACAGCACCTGACGTGCACAGAGCTACTAAACTCAATGTGGTGGTAGAGTGGTGGGGGGGGGGGGGAAACATTGCAGAAAAAAACAAAAATACAATTTGGTCAACAAAACAGCATTGTTTAAAATAGAAGACATGGGTTGACATTTTGGGGGTAAGGTAGGTTACATTGAGTTAATTAGTTAGTACTTAGTTTTTATCTTAAACTGGTTGGGAGAGGTACAGTGTTGCTGTGCTGGTGAAAGAACACCTAAAGGTAAATTAAATAATGATTGCGAATCCACAAGAAGTTGACATAATAGCGCTAGAGATCTGCAATCAGGATGATAAACTTTCCTTAAAGAATTTGACAAACACTTGCTGATAGGACATGAAGTAAATGAAATGTATGTCAAGTTTTGTGAAATATATGATAAAAGCACAACAAAATTTGTACCAAAGGAGAGATGCAGAACTAGGAAAAGGGGTTTGTTCAACAGAAATTGCGAGAGGGCCTGAGACCCAAACACACACAAATGGAATCAATATATAGCAAGAGGCCAAACCCCCAAACATACAAGCGATGCAAAGATGCGAGAAACAGCAGCAGCATTAAGGAGAGGGACTTAAGGACCATAAATAAAGTGTGAAAATAAACTCGAGTAAATTTTTTTAACTACTCTCGACAGTGAAGAAAAACAAATATTCAGACGATTTGTGTTAGAATCATTAATCTTACACTTTCGGTCATATTCAACAACACAAATACATACACACACATTCCTGTTGCTGTAGCAAGTGAAGAATTACACACACAGATCACAATAACGTGATGCATCAAATGAACAAATCCACAAGGGCCGTGACGAGGATTCGAACCTGCGTCCGGGAGCATCCCAGACACTGCCTTAATCGACTGAGCTACAACAGGGTAAAAGGGTTGAAACCGAAGTTCTACTGAACTTACTGGATCCCATAGCCTCTCCGAGGCACAAACCAGGCTTTTACACAACCCCCCCCCTGCACCCGAGCTATGTCAACAGGCCGTTCTCCCTCTTCGCCCTTACATCATCACACACAGATCACAATAACGTGATGCATCAAATGAACAAATCCACAAGGGCCGTGATGAGGATTCAAACCTGTGTCTGGGAGCATCCCAGACACTGCCTTAATCGACTGAGCTACGACAGGGTAAAAGGGTTGAAACCAAACTTCTACTGAACTTCCTGGATCCTTTTACCCTGTTGTAGCTCAGTCGATTTAGGCAGTGTCTGGGATGCTCCCGGACGCAGGTTCAAATCCTCAAATTTCACTTTTGACAATTGAGCACCTGCTACATCCAGATTCTAGGGAGGAAAGGAAGGACGATCTTACTGGATCCCATAGCCTCTCCAAGGCACAAACCCAGGCTTTACACAACCCCCCCCCCCCCTGCACCCGAGCTCAATTGTCAAAAGTGAAAAATTGGGTTTGTCTTCCGAATGCACCATATCAGTAAATTTTTTAATAATCTTTTAAAATAGTAATGCCACTACTTTTGCAAAATTATTACGAGATCTATTATTCTATAGGAATAATGCATATAAATGCATATATGCATATAAATACAAAACAAGTAAATGTAATAATTTTACCTTGCACCTAGATCCACCAAGCCTGTATGGCCGCGGTTTCAGTACTTCGAAATCTAGAACTATCTTGAACCTCTAATCTGCAATGAAACAATACATATTATTGCACTTACCAAAACATGGATGAATGTAGAACATACAGAACTATTAGCTGAATATCAAATAAATGGATTTAATCTATTCTCACACAGATAGATATATTAGATATTATATTATATTCCTTTCCTCCTAGAATCTGGATGTAGCAGGTGCTCAATTGTCAAAAGTGAAAAATTTGGTTTATTTAACATACACGCCATAGACCGGCTTGGGAAAAAAAGTTTCGTAAAACCCAGGGGCCATAGGACCGGCTTGGGAAAAAAAGTTCGTAAACCCAGGGCCATAGACCGGCTATGAAAGAAAATTTGAGAAAACCCTTGGGCCATAGAACGGCTATTTAATCCCCTGGAAGGATAATCATCTGTATTAAACCTTATTACAGGTAAAACCAGTAGGCAGTCTACTGTATTTTATCAAACTCTTATAGAATAATAGATCTCGTAATAATTTTGCAAAAATAGTGGCATTTACTATTTTAAAAGATTATTAGAAAAATTACAGATATGGTGCATTCGGAAGACAAAACCAATTTTTCACTTTTGACAATTGAGCACCTGCTACATCCAGATTCTAGGGAGGAAAGGAAGGACGATCTTACTGGATCCCATAGCCTCTCCGAGGCACAAACCAGGCTTTTACACAACCCCCCCCCCCTGCACCCGAGCTTTTTTAAAATAGTAAATGCCACTATTTTTGCAAAATTATTACGAGATCTATTATTCTAATAAGAGTTTGATAAAATACAAACCCTGGGGCCATAGAACGGCTATTTAATCCCCTTGAACGGAACCTGTGCATGGCCACTGAGGCATCGAAAAAAAACATAGACCGGCTTGGGAAAAGCAAAATAGCGGTCTATGGCCCGGCTGATGGCTGTGCATGGAATGGCTAATGGCTAATGGCTGTTAGTTATGGAGCTAGGTTAGACTATGTATGTTTAAATCTCTGATTTAAACAGAGCCAGTGTTCAGTCAAATAACTGAATTTATCAAATCTTATCCTTGTATAATATACAAGCTGATGTGAGATCCCTGTCTACAGGTGGACTGAACTATTATCCAGTAGGCAGTCTACTGTATTTTATCAAACCCTTATTAGTATAATAGATCTCGTAATAATTTTGCAAAAATAATGGCATTTACTATTTTTAAAAGATTATTAGAAAATTACAGATATGGTGCATTCGGAAGACAAAACCAATTTTTCACTTTTGACAATTGAGCACCTGCTACATCCAGATTCTAGGGAGGAAAGGAAGGACGATCTTACTGGATCCCATAGCCTCTCCGAGGCACAAACCAGGCTTTTACACAACCCCCCCCCCCCTGCACCCGAGCTTTTTAAATAGTAAATGCCACTATTTTTGCAAAATTATTACGAGATCTATTATTCTAATAAGAGTTTGATAAAATACAAACCCTGGGGCCATAGAACGGCTATTTAATCCCCTTGAACGGACCTGTGCATGGGCCACTGAGGCATCGAAAAAAAACATAGACCGGCTTGGGAAAAAAGCAAAATAGCCGGTCTATGGCCCGGCTGATGGCTGTGCATGGATGGCTAATGGCTAATGGCTGTTAGTTATGGAGCTAGGTTAGACTATGTATGTTTTAAATCTCTGATTTAAACAGAGCCAGTGTTCAGTCAAATAACTGAATTTATCAAATCTTATCCTTGTATAATATACAAGCTGATGTGAGATCCCTGTCTACAGGTGGACTGGAAACTATTATCCAGTAGGCAGTCTACTGTATTTTATCAAACCCTATTAGTATAATAGATCTCGTAATAATTTTGCAAAAATAATGGCATTTACTATTTTTAAAAGATTATTAGAAAAATTACAGATATGGTGCATTCGGAAGACAAAACCAATTTTTCACTTTTGGACAATTGAGCACCTGCTACATCCAGATTCTAGGGAGGAAAGGAAGGACGATCTTACTGGATCCATAGCCTCTCCGAGGCACAAACCAGGCTTTTACACAACCCCCCCCCCTGCACCCGAGCTTTTTAAAATAGTAAATGCCACTATTTTTGCAAAATTATTACGAGATCTATTATTCTGATAAGAGTTTGATAAAATACAAACCCTGGGGCCATAGAACGGCTATTTAATCCCCTTGAACGGACCTGTGCATGGGCCACTGAGGCATCGAAAAAAACATAGACCGGCTTGGGAAAAAGCAAAATAGCCGGTCTATGGCCCGCTGATGGCTGTGCATGGCTATGGCTAATGGCTGTTAGTTATGGAGCTAGGTTAGACTATGTATGTTTAAATCTCTGATTTAAACAGAGCCAGTGTTCAGTCAAATAACTGAATTTATCATATCTTATCCTTGTATAATATACAAGCTGATGTGAGATCCCTGTCTACAGGTGGACTGGAACTATTATCCAGTAGGCAGTCTACTGTATTTTATCAAACCCTTATTAGTATAATAGATCTCGTAATAATTTGCAAAAATAATGGCATTTACTATTTTTAAAAGATTATTAGAAAAATTAGATATGGTGCATTCGGAAGACAAAACCAATTTTTCACTTTTGACAATTGAGCACCTGCTACATCCAGATTCTAGGGAGGAAAGGAAGGACGATCTTACTGGATCCCATAGCCTCTCCGAGGCACAAACCAGGCTTTTACACAACCCCCCCCCCCTGCACCCGAGCTTTTTAAAATAGTAAATGCCACTATTTTTGCAAAATTATTACGAGATCTATTATTCTAATAAGAGTTTGATAAAATACAAACCCTGGGCCATAGAACGGCTATTTAATCCCTTGAACGGACCTGTGCATGGGCCACTGAGGCATCGAAAAAAAAACATAGACCGCTTGGGAAAAAAGCAAAAATAGCCGGTCTATGGCCCGGCTGATGGCTGTGCATGGATGGCTAATGGCTGTTAGTTATGGAGCTAGGTTAGACTATGTATGTTTAAATCTCTGATTTAAACAGAGGCCGGCTAATGGCTGTTTAGTTATGGAGCTAGGTTAGACTATAGGCTAAGCTAGGTTAGAGCCAGTGTTCAGTCAAATAACTGAATTTATCAAATCTTATCCTTGTATAATATTACAAGCTGATGTGAGATCCCCTGTCTACAGGTGGACTGGAACTTCTATCAACTAATCCATACATCAAACCTGTCCCTTACAGCCCACAATCTATCATTAGAAAACCATGTGAGAAATCTTTCAGGAATTCTGATAAAGAAAGAGATTCTAGGGGTTGGTTCTAAATAGAAAACTATCACCTGAGGACCACATAAAGAACATTGTGTGAGGAGGCCTATGCCATGCATTCCAACTTCAACAGCATGTTGTGGGGTGCCGATATTGTGTGCCATCACATGTAAACCAACCAAGCCCACAAATACGTCAACATGGACCAGCATTACACCGTCCTACATACTCTGTCAGATGTAACAACTAAATTTGTGAATTCAAGACCTAATCTATTGCATAAACACAGTGTTAGTACGAGAAAAACATTACGTACATTCGAAGCCGTGTTTTAAAATGGCGCGGACCTTGGTCTACTGACGCTCCACACTGTGTGTTCGTTTGCGTATGATGAACGTGTGACAATTTACTACAAACAATTATTTAATTATTCTTATTCTTTATTTTACTATTTTAGGTACATGAAATTTCCAAATTATTTGCACACAATAATATAATTGCATTGTCATAACCTTTATATATTACGGAAAATACGATGACATGAACGAAGTCAAAGTGAAGTTGAAGTCAAAGTCTATTCGCCGAACGTATTAGTCATTTTTTTTCTCCCAAACGATAGGGGATAACAAATCCACAGAGCATATAAGTGTAGAGTAAAGTCAATTTTATTCAGGAAAGTACATACATAGTTGATTTACAAACATAATGTTGGATTTATAGATAGAGCTAGTGCATACAATACCTAAAGCCAATATAGTAGGCATATAGCATTTCAGGCAACCGGGCAGTATATATGGACCCCTTACTCAAATCTCTGAATATGTTAGATATTAAGTCCCTGCACATACTCTCATGTGTATTTTATATATATAAAACGCTGCACTGTAATGTCAATCCTGACCCTAAAAGCTTCCTAGAAGGTTGTAACAGATCCCATGAGCACCACACCAGAAACAAATACCTGTAGGTGTGTACTGGTGCCTTATAGTGTGTACTCGTACCTTATGGTGTGTACTGGGGCCTTATGGTGTATACTGGTGCTTTATGGTGTGTACTGGTGCCTTATGGTGTGTTCTAGTGCCTTATGGTGCGTACTGGTGCCGTATGGAGTGTACTGGTGCCTTATGGTGTGTACTGGTGCATTATTGTGTGTACTGGTGCCTTATTGTGTACTGGTGCCTTATGGTGTGTACTGGTGCATTATGGTGTGTACTGGTGCATTATGGTGTGTACTGGTGCATTATGGTGTGTACTGGTGCCTTATGGGTGTGTTTCTGGTGCCTTATGGTGTGTACTGGTGCCATATGATGTGTACTGGTGCATTATGGTGTGTACTGGTGCCTTATGGTGTGTACTGGTGCATTATGGCGTGTACTGTGCCTTATAGTGTGTACTGGTGCATTATGGTGTGTACTGGTGCCTTATGGTGTGTACTTGTACCTTATTGTGTATACTGGTGCCTTATGGTGTGTACTGGTTCCTTATGGTGTGTACTGGGGCTTTATTGTGTGTACTTGGTGCTTTATGGTGTGTACTGGTGCCTTATGGTGTGTTCTGGTGCGTATGGTGCGTACTGGTGCCTTATGGTGTGTACTGGTGTCTTATGGTGTGTACTGGTGCCTTATGGTGTGTACTGGTGCCTTATAGTGTGTACTGGTGCTTTATGGTGTGTACTGGTGCCTTATGGTGTGTCCTGGTGCCTTATGGTGTGTAATGGTGCCTTATGGTGTGTACTGGTGCCTTATGGTATATACTGGTGCCTTATAGTGTGTACTGGTTCCTTATGGTGTGTACTGGTGCCTTATGGTGTGTACTGGTGCCGTATGGTGTGTACTGGTGCCTTATGGTGTGTACTGGTGCCTTATGGTGTGTACTGGTGCCTTATGGTGTGTACTGGTGCCTTATGGTGTGTTCTGGTGCCTTATGGTGTGTGTTCTGGTGCCTTATGGCGTGTACTGGTGCCTTATAGTGTGTACTGTACCTTATTGTGTGTACTGGTGCATTATGGTGTGTATAATGCACACTTTAGTGCGCGCGGCACTAGCTGGAAAAACAAGCGGGTTGTGCTCAAGCGTAAACACAAAAAAGTTTATAATCTTTTCACGCTGCTAACCTCAATTCTCGAGCTACGTTTTTCATTTTGGTATCAATGCGTTGGCAATAAAAATTCTCTACAAGATCATATGCATAAAATGTCACCGAAGCATTTGGTATCCCACCACGAAGTAAATAAACACGAAGATGACTCGCCGTGACACCCAAACAGGAAGTAAATGTTCATACTCTTTCGTTTGTTGCCAGCCTCACACTCATCCTACAGCGCTCATTTTGATATCACTGAACTCACAATAAAATTCCCCCACACCAGCATATGCCTATCAATGTCTAATTAGGGTATCGGTGACCCGCTCTATAAGAGTTCTATAAGAACATGGGTAGAGTTGGCCAACACAGCGTCAATAAATTTGCGGGGAATAAAATCTTACGCGTGTTTGTACCCGTGAGCGTCAAAAGTTTTTACTTTGCTCATGTTTTTCAAGTTTATACTGTTTCACACCGTTTTTTTTTGTATAGTGTTCGGAATAAAATTCCCTACACAGACATATGTATATCAAATACAATTCCTTGGAATTCACAGCTGTAGAGATGACGGAAAACACACAACCGGAACCCGCTCTTGACACTCCAACTCACACCCCGCAACACCCACAAAAAAAGTTTCTCTTGTTTCATGTATACTTACTTTAGTTTTCGTGCTACAGTTCTCATTTAGGTATCAAAATATTCCTAAGAAAATAGACTAAAATACTGAAACAATCTAAGAACAATTATGTGTACTTACCAAAGCAAAGACGATTGTAGTAAAATAAGTGAGCATTTTATCTCCACTCCACCTCCTTCAGGTACTGATTCCTGAAGTTGCTCAACAGATGTTCCTAGGTGGAGTGAAGCTGATGTAGGTGGTTATTTCTTGTCCACCCAATACACCCTTTTCCTGTGATAGTGGTGTAACAAGGTATGACGCAAAGTGGAACATCGCATATCTTGCACGCTATACCAGTTTCCTTCCTGATACCCGACTTTGAACACACTTCACACCTGCGACGTTTGGGGATTTTTACCAGCTCATGTTTCAATTTATAGTTCAGGCGAGTCTCTGCTATAACAACACGTCGCTGTTGTCTCTGGGTTGGCAATAAACTACTGTCTGAATCGTCGCTCTCACTATTGGTTTTCAAACACTAATGTGGAATATGAATATCTTCATCAGATTCAGCATTCAGCACTAGGTGTAGACGTGAAGAGAGGGCGCCTCACACCCGACGGGCCAGGTGTTGATCGGGTCAGCAGCAGGATACACAGGACCAGTGTCATGATTTATGTCTGGAGCATGAACTAGATGTGGAGATGGTGTAGTTGTTGCAGGCCACTCTGCCTTGTCAAATTTCAATAAAGACCAAATAGCAACTTCATGGAACTAGAGCAGAGTTAGTTTCCCTTCGATCATCTGTGTTGGCCTTGTACAATGCATGTACAATGCATTGAGTAAAGACCAAATAGCAACTTCATGGAACTAGAGCAGAGTTAGTTTCCTTCGATCATCTGTGTTGGCCTTGTACAATGCAACCAAAAGTTGACATTGAATGTGAATTAACAATGAGACAAGTAAGATTTATACTAATACATTTATACTAACTCTGTTGAGCGTTGACCATTTATACATCAAATCTGTTGATGTGAGCACTTTAGTTTAGTCTGCCGTTTAAAGAAAAAAAGAGCATATCAATGGTATATCACAGAAAACGAATTTATCAATAAAACTCATGTATTTGTCTTATCATATTGAACTGCATTCATATTTTTAATATATAACAATATGAATATACTAATTTCTGTAAATCCCCTACCTTGTTGGAATATGTGGAAATGAATGAGCAAATGGGCTGGCTGAAGGCGCTGAAGGAAACCACATGGTTTCATTTTGGATACAAATGTCCATGGAGATTCAAAATGGAAACTAATTATATAGTTGAACCTGCAGAGACGAGTTTAAGAATCTGTGTTGAGAGTGATGGACACAGCCTTCACAATTATACTTCAGAGAATGTAAACATCTAAGAGTCATTAGAAAATATGTGTAGAATAATAAACCCTACATTGTTTGAGTTAGGGAAAACACCATTTGTGATATATAGATACTATAGCTGTTCCTAAAGATTCACCCTTTTTGGCACCAGCAAGATAACATATAAGATTTTAAGAGTTGACGAATGTTAATATTCTTGTTTGATAAACTGTGAACTTGAGACATAGTTAATAAGAACATATTAACACAACAAAAAGTTTTCATAATCTTTAACACCACTTTCCAGCACCTTATATAATTTATATAAATTATTTTAGAGAATAATACATAAATTATATATTTAAACATGATATAGTGTTTAGTGGAATGTATAAGGAGTCAAATTGTGTTAAAAAGAGCGATTTTTAGAAAATTTGGAAAAATACTTTTTTCTGTTCAAATTATAACTAAATGGATTTTAAAGGTTTCACTCAGCCAATATATATCATTCACAATTTATTAATGAATTTTACAAAAAAACACCATAAATTTTATATTTAAACATGTAAAAACTATTTGTTTTACATTTGGAAGAAAATAATTGTAGAAAAACAATTTATAATTAAAACCTTTGTGTTTGGATTTTTTGAGTAAAAGTTTCTCAAAGGCTCTCCTGCACCATTCTCAATGCAAATCATTTCCCACAACCTATGGGAGAGATAGGCGAACGTTGTGTAGATGATTTGTGTTTGCTGGGTATAAACAACTGGGCCTCTACCCCCTTCAATCCGAACTATTTTCCTTGCTTCTTGCACTGAAATGTGTACAAGTCTCTAAACTGATACATTAATTGTGACTCTTTATCATCCTTAATTGCTCTCAACTCTTTAAGACATACTGTAACATGCACGTGTCTGAAGCTAGACACAAATACAACAAAATTATTAATGATAACAAGAGACTTCGAACTAGGTACCTCACAGGAAGGTGTCCTCAGTCCTACCTTATTTAATACCTTAATAACACGCTGTTAAACTCTGTACCGAGCAAACCCAACGTCCACATCATTATAGCTATGCTGATGATATAATGATACACACCACTGGGTATGCTGATGATATAATGATACACACAACTGGGTATGCTGATGATATAATGATACACACAACTGGGTATGCCGATGATATAATGATACACACCACTGGGTATGCTGATGATATAATGATACACACAACTGGGTATGCCGATGATATAATGATACACACCACTGTGTATGCTGATGATATAATGATACACATAACTGGGTATGCCTATGATATAATGATACACACAACTGGGTATGCTGATGATATAATGATACACACAACTGGGTATGATGATGATATAGATCCACACCACTGGGTATGCTGATGATATAATAACACACACCACTGGGTATGCTAACATGCAGAACACTCTTAACTCTGTATTAGACTCATGTCAGGACCTAGGTTTAATTATCTCAGCAGAGAAAACAAAGATACTAAATCGGCGCCCACCCAGGCAGGGAGGAGCTGTTCGCAAGATGCAATTGTCTGATGGCTCCCAGCTTGACTATGTAAACAGATTCAAATACCTTGGCCTTGAGGTGCCACTGTATAGTCCTGTTGTATTCAGACTCTGTCGTCAGTATAAAGAGAGGCTCCGAGCTCTCAAGGCTGTTGCAGGTTATCACTCAGGCTATGGTGCCAATGTCAGAATTGTCAAAATGATGTACCTTGCATACATCAGATCTTTAGTGGATTATGCTGCACCTCTGCTTGTTTTGATGCCTGAAAGAAAGCTTGGAGGGCTTGAAAAATTGCAGAACGAAGCCTTGAGGATAATCCTTGGTTGCCCTCGTACAACAAAAGATACTTAATATGAGAAAGGAACTTAATATTCCGAGCATTGTTGATCGTGTTACTGAAATTAACTGTCAAATTAGTATTAAAATGCTTAGGCTAACTCATCCTAGTCCTTGCACAGAAGCCCTCCAGAATTTCTTTATTGAAGATCAGCATTGTTCCAAATGGATAACAAAAACTGGAACTCAACTCAGAATGTATCAGGTTCATGATTTGTACCAAGAGAAACAACAACGGCACTTTCCTGCACCGTGGGAGGTTACACCCTTTCCAATTTTAATCCCTTCCTTTCCACCCAAGAAGCAAATTAGAAATCAGCCCAAACTTCGTCTTGAGGCAAAGCTAAACGCCTTAAGCCATATTGATGCTCTGTCCACAGAGCATTCTCTCTCTCAAATCATATACACTGATGGTTCCCTACACCGCACCACGGATGCAACTGGAAGTGCAGTTGTTCTGACAATGGGCGATGGCCTATACTTTGAGTGGGGAGTCCATATAAACAATTGGGCCTCTACCTTTCAGACTGAACTATTTGCTTGCTCCTTGCACTGAAATGTGTACAAGTCTCCAAACTTGATACATTAATTGTAAGTGACTCCTTATCATCCTTAAATGCTCTCAACTCTTTAAGACATAACTGTAACATGCTCGTGTCCGAAGCTAGGCACAAATACAACAAAATTATTAAGGATGGTAACAGAGTCCATTTCATGTGGTCTCCATCTCATGTTGGCCTCCAAATGCATGATAGAGCTGATAAGTTAGCCAAAGAATCTGCCTTTAAAGGAGACGTATGAGTGTAGCCTTGGATTGTCAATGAGCAATCTGAGAGCAGCAGTACACCGAGAACTTCAACAAGATCTTGTAGATCTGAGGCAAAGTGAAATTGACACCAGTAATTCCATCTATCATCATACTATCATGCAAGAGGAGCCACACATCTATGGATCATCCAATAAAATCAGCAGACTTCTAGATGTTACTACTGTTCGGCTTAAACTGTGTTTCAACTCTCTCTGGGATTTCTAATTATCTGCTGATGTAGACCTAACCAAATGTAAACTGGGTCAACAAGCACACCGTCTGTCACTATGTGATGGAGTGCCAAAAGACTTCAATTGAATTGAACTGAATTGAATTCAGAGACAATTTTATAATAAATGTTCCAGAGATGTTTAAATATTTCATTCAAAACGATCTGCTACCAGAAATCTTAGCCAAATATCCCCTATTTGCTAACTAAGATAAGTAAATGATAAGTAAATTGTCTCGCCAATTATATATACGAGGGAATGATTAAGGGTCGAGGGACGAAATGCGCATTGCTGCCCTCATCTGTGACGTCACAGCATCATTCGCGCTAGTATCAACAGAGCGGCCATTTTGTCGTCAGTGCAGTCAGCGGACAGAGGACAAACGCTTCATGCAAATATTATCGTAAGTAAACACTTATATTTTATTATATTATTAGATTCTAGTGCTGGCTACAGTGCTGTGTATGTGTAGGCGAGGCCGGGCAGTGCTGGTGTATGTGGAGGCGAGGGGCAGTGCTAGTGTATGTGGAGGCGAGGGGCAGTGCTAGTGTATGTGGAGGCGAGGCCTGGCAGTGCTAGTGTATGTGGAAGTGAGGGGCAGTGCTGGTGTATGTGGAGGCGAGGGGCAGTGCTAGTGTATGTAGAGGTGAGGGGCAGTGCTAGTGTATGTGGAGGCGAGGCCTGGTAGTGCTATAGTGTATGTGGAGGCGAGGGGCAGTGCTGGTGTATGTGGAGGCGTGGGGCAGTGCTGGTGTATGTGGAGGCGAGGGGCAGTGCTGGTGTATGTGGAGGCGAGGGGCAGTGCTGGTGTATGTGGAGGCGAGGGGCAGTGCTAGTGTATGTGGAGGCGAGGGGCAGTGCTGGTGTATGTGGAGGCGAGGCCTGGCAGTGCTAGTGTATGTGGAGGCGAGGGGCAGTGCTAGTGTATGTGGAGGCGAGGGGCAGTGCTGGTGTATGTGGAGGCGACCTGGCAGTGCTAGTGTATGTGGAGGCGAGGGGCAGTGCTAGTGTATGTGGAGGCGAGGCCTGGCAGTGCTAGTGTATGTGGAGGCGAGGGGCAGTGCTAGTGTATGTGGAGGCGAGGGGCAGTGCTGGTGTATGTGGAGGCGAGGCCTGGCAGTGCTAGTGTATGTGGAGGCGAGGGGCAGTGCTAGTGTATGTGGAGGCGAGGCGTGGCAGTGCTACTGTATGTGGAGGCGAGGCCTGGCAGTGCTAGTGTATGTGGAGGCGAGGGGCAGTGCTGGTGTATGTGGAGGCGAGGGGCAGTGCTGGTGTATGTGGAGGCGAGGGCAGTGCTAGTGTATGTGGAGGCGAGGGGCAGTGCTAGTGTATGTGGAGGCGAGGGGCAGTGCTGGTGTATGTGGAGGCGAGGCCTGGCAGTGCTAGTGTATGTGGAGGCGAGGGGCAGTGCTAGTGTATGTGGAGGCGAGGGGCAGTGCTGGTGTATGTGGAGGCGAGGCCTGGCAGTGCTAGTGTATGTGGAGGCGAGGGGCAGTGCTGGTGTATGTGGAGGCGAGGCCTGGCAGTGCTAGTGTATGTGGAGGCGAGGCCTGGCAGTGCTAGTGTATGGAACTGAGGACTCAGGCCCCAGGGCCTGGGCACAGGGGCCTGAGCACTGCTGAGGGTTAGCCAACATGAGAAGGTTGTGTTGATTGCCTGAAATTATTTAAATTGTTTAATGTATTGAATGGCATTTTTCAAGTTACATTTTTTAAATTACTGAACTAAGTTCTAAATTTTTTTAAATTTTGCCACGAGGGGGCGAGTTTATTGGGCAGCGCCACTAATCTTGTGAGTGGACACACCGCCATAGCAGCATGTACAACACTCTCCAATAGGAAAAAAACCCGCTGGGTTCTAGGCTAGGTTAGGCTCAACTGTAATAATTGAATTAAGCCTAGCAAAGCCTAGAACCTAGTTCAGTAATTTAAAAAATGTTGTAACTTGAAAAATGCCATTCAATACATTAAACAATTTAAATATTTTCAGGCAATCAACACAACCCTCTCATGTTGGCTAACCCTCTCTCATGTTGGTCAATAATTTAATTATTTTTTATGGAGTAATCTTTGCTATATTGATAGTACTTGTTGTGTGTCTGCAGGTGCATTCAGTGTGTGTACGATACCTGATGTTAAAAAATTATTTCTTTCTTGTTCATGCTCTCATTTAGACGTTTGGCCGCGACGAGGTTCAGTCTTGTGACTGGTCTGTGGCACGTTTTTGTTGAAATGTAGTCTTTTCGAGACTACATTTCAAATGTAGTGTGTGTGGAGGCGTGTATGTTAGGTATTACCTAACATACACGGTCTAATATATCTATCTGTGTGAAATAGATTAAATCCATTTATTTGATATTCAGCCAATAGTTCTGTATTTTCTACATTCATCCATGTTTTGGTAAGTGCAATAATATGTATTGTTTCATTGCAGATTAGAGATTCTAGATAGTTCTAGATTTCCGAAGTACTGAAACGCGCGCCATACAGGCTTGGTGCATCTAGGTGCAAGGTAAAATTATTTACATTTACTTGTTTTTTATTTATATGCATATATATATATATTATGCCTAAGTTTTGAAAGTGAACAAATTGTTTACAATGGTTTATAATTTTATCAGTGTCAGACACAATTACATCTTACAATTACATCTGCTCATTACAAAATACTCTTTAAAAAATTACTTCTTAACAATAAGAGCATATAAATATATCCATAATCATCTGTATCAAACCTTATTACAGGTAAAACCAGTAGGCAGTCTACTGTATTTTATCAAACCCTTATTAGAATAATAGATCTTGTAATAATTTTGCAAAAATAGTGGCATTTACTATTTTTAAAAGATTATTAAAAAATTTACCGATATGGTGCATTCGGAAGACAAACCAAATTTTTCACTTTTGACAATTGAGCACCTGCTACATCCTTGTAGCAGGTGCTACATCCATCCATTGGTTTCAACCCTTTTACCCTGTTGTAGCTCAGTCGATTAAGGCAGTGTCTGGGATGCTCCCGGACGCAGGTTCGAATCCTCAGTCACGGCCCTTGTGGATTTGTTCATTTGATGCATCACGTTATTGTGATCTGTGTGTGTAATTCTTCACCTGCTA
>NC_091164.1:37926752-37989252 GCF_040958095.1 Procambarus clarkii
TGTTGTTGTGATACCCGTTCCACATCACTGTTCCACGAATCACCGTTCACTATTTTTTTTTCCTAATACACGCATGTACACAAAGCCTCGTTCACTGGCTCACACGTGACTTCCCGTTTATTCTCTATTTAGCACAAAGTTCTATTGTTAATGACTATTTTCAATTTTCCATCGGGTCACTATGCACTTTGTTATGTCTGTAATCAGTAATCCATGGCAGTAGTCCTAAGAATCCCGGTTTATGACACGATTTTAACGGAGCGCGCACGGTACGTCTTCTCCCTCCCTCGACCTCGACTGACTGAGCTGACCCCTACGGTACAGTGGGAGAGGATGTATCACTGATGGCTACATAATGGTGTCTGTCAGTATGATAGGTTTGGATACATTTAGGGTACAAATCGGATACAGTTCAGGGTAAGGCCACGGCGGATTCTATAATGGTGGATTTTAATTAAGAGGTAGTTATGGTATCAATAGCCTTTCTCAGGTCAATGAAGAGTCCAATCGGAAACTCACTTTTGTCAAGGGCTGAGCAAGGGTTGCACCACCCACAGCAAAGCTATAAGTGGTGCAAGGGCATGGGAGGTACTCTTGAATACCATGATGGTATTTCACTAATGTTCCCAACTTTGGTTTTTAGTCCAAAGTTTGGACTTAGTTTAGTTTGGTCTTAATAGTGATGAAGGAGGCATATTGCCTATGCACCATTAACCTAAATACAGGTAAATAATAATTGTAATTTTAAGTAATTACCCGCTTAAATTGGAAATTTATAACTCCAAAAATTTATATATGCACTAAAGCGTTCTGAAAAATAATGGAAACAGACCCAAGTATCAGTTGGGTTAACCAATGTATCGCGTTTTTCAAAATGGTCACCCCATGTTGGAGTAGACGAACGTAGGAAGAATATCGTTGAAAACATCTTGATAACTTATTAAACCAAAATTATTAGTCAGTATAAAGACAGAAATGGGAACTATATGTAAGATATCTACCAGACAAATATTTTAAGTAAAACCGAAGATATTTGATCGATCGATGGAGCTACTCTCTCTCTCTCACATCAATGTTTATTTCACGTAAATTCGTTTAAAAAACAAAAATGTTTTATATGTCTTAAGAAAGACGGGAAACACAAGCTCATTTTAAATACTTTACATAGACATATTTAAAGCCCAAGTGAAACTACATATGTTTACAATTACCTAGGTATCAGTATCTAGCCAGGCGGGGATCACAGGCTGCACAATACTGATAAATTATGTAATTCACAGAGATGGTCCAGCTAAGGATGGATAACTTAGGCACTCTGCAGGGGTGCCTAAGTTATCCATCAATGGATAACTAGGCACCCCGCAGGGGAGATGTCCACAGTTCCTACCTTATTAATATCTTAATAAACACGCTGTTGTTGATCGTGTTACTGAAATTAACTGTTAAATTGGTATAAAAATGCTTAGGCTAACTCATCCTAACCCTTGCACAGAAGCCCTCCGAATTTCTTTATTGAAGGTCAGCATGTTCCAAATGGATAACTAAAACTGGAACTGAACTCAAAATGTATCAGCTTTATAATTTGTACCAAGAGAAACAACAACGACACTTTCCTGCACCGTGGGAGGTTAACCCTTTCCAATTTTAATCCCTCCCTTTCCACCCAAGAAACAAATTAGAGGGCAGCCCAAGCTTCGTCTTGAGGCAAAGATCAATGCCTTAAGCCATATTGATGCTCTGTCCACAGAGCATTCTCTCTCTCAAATCATATACACTGATGGTTCCCTACACCGCCCCACGGGTGCAGTTGTACTGACAATGGGCGATGGCTTGTACTTTGAGTGGGGGAGTCCGTATGAACAACTGGGCCTCTACCCTTCAGACCGAACTATTTGCCTTGCTTCTTGCACTGAAATGTGTACAAGTCTCCAAACTTGATACAATAATTGTCAGTGACTCCTTATCATCCTTAATTGCTCTCAACTCTTTAACACATAACTGTAACATGCTCGTGTCCAAAGCTAGACACAAATACAACAAAATTATTAAGGATGGTAACAGAGTCCATTTCATGTGGTCTCCATCTCATGTTGGCCTCCGAATGAATGATAGAGCTGATAAGTTAGCCAACGAATCTGCCTTTAAAGGAGATGTTGAGTGTAACCTTGATTGTCAATGAGCAATTTGAGAGCAGCAGTACACCCGAGAACTTCAACAAAATCTTGTAGATCTGAGGCAAAGTGAAATTGACACCAGTAATTCCATCTATCATCATACTATCATGCAAGAGGAGCCACACATCTATGTTCATCCAATAAAACCCTGAGCCCATTCTGTGCTTCTGTAACCCTGCTGCCCGAAACGCTTTGCCTGCCCGAAACGCTTTGCGTAATAGTGGCTTTAGGCATTGTATGTACTAGCTCTATCTATAAAGCCAACAAACTTTGTAAAATCTCTTTATGTATGTACCTTTGCCTAAATAAAAATTATTATTATTATTATTATTATTATTTCCACTACCGTCCACAAGATGGGTATGGGGTGCATAATATATGAACTAAACTAACTAAAAAACTCACAGAGATGCGTTGATAAACATTAATGTTTTATATTTTATTAAAAAATACAGATATAAACTTTGTTTTCAAACGTGAATGTAACAATATTTCGAGTGTAAGAATCAAGAATAAGAAATTTATGATTTAAAGTTTTCCTGTAAAGTTGCAATGTTACCTTAGTTGCACTCTATCATATACTGTAGGAAATTAACTTATAAAATTTAAGTCACTTTAATACACAAGACAAAAGGTAAAGAATTATGTATGCTAATTACGACGCAAGATCGTCATTATATAATGGAATGTGAAAAAAATCGCGGAATTTAGAGATAACACCATCAATAGTGTCCAAGAAATGTGTAAGTACTTCATTCATAATGATGTGCTGCCCGAAATCTTAGCGAAGTATCCAAAATTTGCTTACTGTAGGTAATGCATGGACCTGACTGTAAAGCTGCCGCCCAGTTGGGTGGGTGTGGAGCACATGACTGTAAAGCTGCTGCCCAGTTGGGTGGGTGTGGAGCACATGACTGTAAAGCTGCCGCCCAGTTGGGTGAGTGTGCAGCACATGACTGTAAAGCTGCCGCCCAGTTGGGTGGGTGTGGAGCATATGACTGTAAAGTTGCTGCCCAGTTGGGTGGGTGTGCAGCGCATGACTGTAAAGCTGCCGCCCAGTTGGGTGGGTGTGGAGCACATGACTGTAAAGTTGCCGCCCAGTTGGGTGGGTGTGCAGCACATGACTGTAAAGCTGCCGCCCAGTTGGGTGGGGGTGGAGTACATGACCGTAAAGCTGCCGCCCAGTTGGGTGGGTGTGGAGCACATGACTGTAAAGCTGCCGCCCAGTTGGGTGGGTGTGGAGCAAATGACTGTAAAGCTGCCGCCCAGTTGGGTGGGTGTGGAGCACATGACTGTAAAGCTGCCGCCCCAGTTAGGTGGGTGTGGAGCACATGACTGTAAAGCTGCCGCCCAGTTGGGTGGGTGTGGAGCACATGACTGTAAAGCTGCCGCCCAGTTGGGTGGGTGTGGAGCACATGACTGTCAAGCTGCCGTCCAGTTGGGTGGGTGTGGAGCACATGACTGTAAAGCTGCTGCTCAGTTGGGTGGGTGTGGAGCACATGCCTGTAAAGCTGCCGCCCAGTTGGGTGGGTGTGGAGCACATGACTGTAAAGCTGCCGCCCAGTTGGGTGGGTGTGGAGCACATGACTGTAAAGCTGCCGCCCAGTTGGGTGGGTGTGGAGCAAGACTAGTAACTGTGTGACTCACCATAGATGTAAAGTGCCTTGTATAGTGACTATTGTGAGCCTCTTGTTGAATCACTTGTGACACAAAAGATTATTGATGTGTGTATTTGTGTGGGTGATTAAATATGTATGTATATATGTATACACATGGGTATGTAGATGTATGCATGTGTACATGTATATATACCATTAATAATTTTGTAGCTAGCTTCAAAAGATTGTTATTGGCTTAGCTGAACGAACTAGAGAGTTTAGATGTGCCTCTGTAATCCTTTACACAACCGCCCACGGGATGGGTATGGGGTGCATAATAAAGAAAGCTGTTATACCAACTAGTCAGCTATAAGGGTGATATTTGGCCAGATGTGGGCCACAGGCAAGCCCGGCCTGGCCCATTAACCCCCAACTGACACTGTAACCACAGAGAATACTGCATTTATTTATTTATTTATAGTAATATACAAGAAGGTACATTAGGCGTTAACACAGAATATAGAAATGAAGTTGAATTTAGATTCTTGTAAAGCCACTAGCACGCATAGTGTTTCGGGCAAGTCCTTAAACTAACAGAAAATTTTAAATAAATTGACAGTAAAATTTATAAAAAATGTTTACAGGTACTTTACAGCTTTTCTTTACAGGTACAGATAATTTTACGTAGACTAATTACAGTAAAATTGTCAACAAATGTTTACAGGTACATTGAAGAAATTTTGACACAAAAGCAGATTAGAATAATACATAATAATAATAACAATACACAATAAAGAAACAAGGATTACTAGGTACATGAGGACTGGCCACTGTACTGGCATCTGAAAGTTAGTTCAAGTAGTTTGCAGTTAGTTTTACTCTACAACCTCAATATGTATGTAGAACAAATGTATAATACATGTATAACAAATTCATTAAGGAAAATCAATTATCCACTATATAGACTGAAATTTGACACCCTACCTCTGAATCTGGCAACTTTGATTTAGCATGTAAACATTGACTTGCATTCACAATATAGTTATTTATATTTCAATAATATAAAATGGGTTATGAAAATATACACATTGGTATATTATTGCAAAGGCACTATACTATACATACACACACATTAGCCGTGAGCCGGTAGGGGGACACACACGATTAGTGAGGTCCGCGGAAATTCGTCAATTTCTCGGAACATTGAAGGAGTATAGAGACTAGATCATAGTATTTGGCCTCTCGCAGTGTGTAGCTAGCAGGGTGCAACATAGCACAGTCATATCGCTAGCGATAGTGCGAAGATTTGACGAAGAAACCAAAGTGGAGCTAGTGGCTTCACCGGTGCATGTAAGTGTGGGACCTGACCGGGTGGGACGACCCACCGTGGAACTACCTGACTGTGTTGTTGAGTGGTGGCTGTGATCAGGGGGTACAGTAAATTAGTGAACTGTCACACAACGATACAGTGACTGACTCCAGAGCTGTGTGTAGACAAAGAAGAACCGACCTCATCAATCTACTAGCACTTAGTGAATCACCTAGTGGGAGACAACGACGGATAACAATCGTCATCATACATCGTCCTTACTCATCTGGTTGTGTGAGCGGGAGGAGTCTGGTATGTCCCCCCCTCTCTGGTCAATTAATCAGGTATTGGTAATCAGGTATGGTATTTGTGCTTGGGGCTCTACTACCCAAAATTATTTACGTCCTCTAATTACTCAACACAAAGCTGCTATTAGGACAATATCCAACTCTGGCCCCAGACATCACTCGGTACCCCTACTCAAATCTCTGAATATGTTAGACATTAAGTCACTGCACATTCTCTCATGTGTATTATACATATATAAAACGCTAAACTGAAATGCCAATCATGACCTCAAAAGCTTCATAGAAGGTTGTAACAGAACCCATGAGCACTACACCAGAAATAAATACAGTTTTGATATTCCTAGAGTACGACTTAATCAAACTAGAAATGCTCTACAAATCAAGGGACCCAGATTGTGGAATGACCTTCCCAACCATGTTAAAGCCTGTACCTCTCTCAACCAGTTTAAGATAAAAACGAAGCACTACCTATTAAATTCCCTGTAACCTACCTTACCCCTCTATTGTCAACCAATGTCTGTTTTTTTTTTAAAGAGCACTGTTTGTTGACAGAATTGTATTTGTGCTGCTTTTTCAGCTATGGTTTCATTCCATGTTTTCATTTTACTCTTTATGCTCAATTAGTATTAAGCTTTAGTCATTTAAGTTTTTCATGCCCGAAACGCTTGGCGTAATAGTGGCTTTAGGCATTGTATGTACTAGCCCTATCTATAAATCCATCACTCTTTGTAAAATCTCTTGTATGTATGTACCTTACCTTAATAAATATTTGAATTTGAATTTGAATTTGAGGTGTACAGATTGAGGTAAAATATCAAATTCTTGTTCAGAATATCATATATATTTAAAAATCTCAGGGTGGCTCATTTAGGTATACACGCACGCCCGCCCACGTACGTATGCACACACACAAGCGTACACACGCTAAAACAGACACACACACACACGCACACACACACACACAAACGTTCAGGCAGGGGAAAAGGCATTAACACCTGGGATCAGGGGATAGGACCTTACTATCCCCTCCCCCTCTTAACCCCCCCATCTGACCTGACCTGACCTGGTCGCCATCTCCGCCCCCCCCCCACCCCCAGTCCCCCGCATCCCCCCATACACACACTCTTCCCCTCCCCACTCTCTCCCCCCTCTCTCCCTCTCCCACTCCCTCTCTCCCACTCTCTCTCTCTCCCACTCTCTATCTCTCTCCCACTCTCTCTCTCTCCCACTAACTCCCTCCCTCTCTCTCTCTCTCTCTCTCTCTCTCTCTCTCTCTCTCTCTCTCTCTCTCTCTCTCTCTCTCTCTCTCTCTCTCTCTCTCTCTCTCTCTCTCTCTCTCTCTCTCTCTCTCTCTCTCTCTCTCTCTCTCTCTCTCTCTCTCTCTCTCCCTCCCTCCCTCCCTCCCTCCCTCCCTCCCTCTCTTTCCTTCCCCCTCCCTCTCTGCCCACACACACACACACACACACACACACACACACACACACACACACACACACACACACACACACACACACACACACACACACACACACACACACACACACACACATACACACACACCTCCCCCCCTCTCTCCCTCTCCATCTCTCTCCCTCTCCTCTCTCTCTCGCTCTCTCTCTCTCCCTCCCGCCTCTCTCTCCATCTCCTCCCCCCTCCCCTTCTACTTTCTTCTCACTTCAGTGGAAGGGTCGGATCGCCCGCACCCACCCATTTATCTCTCCCTTTATCACTCCCTGTCTCTCTCTCTTCCTCTCTCTCTCTCTCTCTCTCCCTCCCCCATCCCGCTCTGCCCTCCTGATAAATCCTATCACGGCACAACTATAGGAACAGGGGCAAGCATGGCAGCCAGAGGTACCAGGGGAACAAGGAAGAGCTAAGGGGACGAAATGAAGGAAATGTTCGCCCAGTTTCTGGAGGACATCAAGAGTGAGATACAAGAAATGATGCAGGAAATGAAGAATGAAATAAGCAGCCTGAAAAGAGAGCTGACAGCAGCAAAGGAGGAGATTAGAGCCCTCAAAGAGAATGGTATCGAGGCTGAGAATCAGAAAACCATCCAGGGAGAAGGTGATAATAGTTTTTTGGATGAGAATGCCACAATAAAAGCAACATTTGCGGAAATACTAAAAAAAATAACTCTGAAGTAATGACTGCAGTGATGGAGGTGACCATGAAAGCAGCCACCTCACAGAAGGCGGCACGCTCCACTAGCCAACTGCTGGAAAGGAACAGATCAGTGGTTGCTTTGGGTATTAAAGAGCAGGAAGGCTCTAATAGGACAGAGTGGAATGACAAGGACACAGCAGCAGTGAATGAAGTACTAAAGCACTAGACATGGAAGGGGCTGAGCATAGCATTGAGAAGGTTTTCAGGCTAGGTTGGTACAACAAAGACCGAGACCGAAAGATAAAGATAGTGTTTGCAAACGAGAGCACAACCGAGAAGATCCTATCAAGGAAGAGCTCCCTGAAAACATGGGAAAATTCAAAAATGTATTCCTCCAGAGAGACATGACAAGGGAGGAGAGAGCTGTGGCGGCAGAAGCAAGGAAGAGGCGCAGGGCGAGAGGGGAAAACCAGGAAGTCACAGCTCCCAACACAACACCCCCAGAAGCGAGGGGGGAACCCACAACCAGCTACCCAGTAACACCAGAAGGGAGGACAACCCCGCCACCCTCCTCTGCATAGAAAACCCCCCTACCCCAAACCCTCCCTGCCACCACTCGAATATTCAGCCAAATCTCCCTCCCCCCACACCCAATCCCCACCCTTCTACCCCTCTCCTCCTCCTGAGTCCTCCCTCCCCCCCATTCCTTCCCGTCCTCCCTCCCCTTTCACCCCATACCCTTCCTGTCCCTCCCCCTTCACTGAATCCCCCGCCCCTCATCCCAGTATCCTCTGAGACCTTGTTATCCACCTCACAGGTCCTCACACCCATGGAACAGCCTCCCCCACCAGCAGAACACTCACCAAGAAGGCGATTTGAGAAGGGACAGAAGAAAGTGAGCCTCAAAGCGATGTACACTAACATAGATGGAATTACAAATAAAGCAAATGAGCTTGGAGAACGGGTACTAGAGGAAAACCCAGACATAATAGCCCTCACAGAAACAAAGCTCACGAAAACGATAACAAATGCAGTGTTCCCACAGAACTATTATGTTATGAGGAAAGAGAGGGAAGGAAGAGGTGGGGGTGGTGTAGCTCTGCTGGTAAGAAAAGTCTGGGATTTTAAGGAAATGGATATTCAGGGCTGTGAAGGTTTCAGTGACTACATAGCAGGTACCGTAACAAATGGAGGGAAAAAAATTATAGTCGTAGTCATATATAATCCACCACCAAATGACAGAAGACCTAGACAGGAATATGATAGAAACAACATGGCCACCATTAACATAATAGAAAGAGCAGCTTCTGTTGCTAGCAGGAATGGATCTGGACTACTAATTGTGGGAGTAGCTGCTGAACGTGGCAACAAGAAACTTTCTAAGCCAGCACATCAAAGAACCAACAAGAATGAGAGGAGAAGATGAACCAGCAATGCTTGATTTGATATTTACCCTAAATGAATGGGATATAAGGGAAATTAAGATGGAAGCGCCCTTGGGAATGAGTGACGACAGTGTATTGAACTTTGAGTACCTGCTAGAGCTAGGACTTATCTCCCCCAAAAAAGAACTAGGAATCAAAAGGCTGGCATACCGAAAGGGGAATTATGAACAGATGAGAAGTTTCCTAAGTGAAATACCTTGGGACACAGACCTCAGAGATAAGTCTGTACAGGGTATGATGGACTATGTTTCCCAAAAGTGTCAGGAGGCAGTAAACAGGTTCATCCCGGCCCAAAGGGAAAAATCCGAGAAGCAACAAAAGAATCCATGGTATAATAGGGCATGAATGGAAGCGAAGAAACTGAACAAAAGGGCATGGAGGAACTTCCGGAATAACAGAACACCAGAAAGCAGAGAGAGATACCAGAGAACCAGGAATGAGTACGTCAGGGTGAGAAGAGAAGCAGAGAAAAGTTTTGAAAATGATATAGCAAACAAAGTCAAGACCGAACCAAAGCTACTCCACAGTCACATCAGAAGGAAAACAACAGTGAAAGAACAGGTATTGAAACTACGAACAGGCGAGGACAGGTATACACAGAATGACAGAGAGGTGTGTGAAGAACTCAACAAGAGGTTCCAGGAGGTCTTTACAATAGAACAAGGTGAGGTCACTGTGCTAGGAGAAAGGGAGGTAAACCAGGCGGCCTTGGAAGAGTTCGAAATTACGAGAGAGGAGGTCAAGAGACACCTGCTGGATCTGGATGTTAGGAAGGCTGTTGGTCCAGATGGGATCTCACCATGGATACTGAAAGAGTGTGCAGAGGTACTTTGCTTGCCACTCTCCATAGTGTATAGTAAGTCACTGGAGACAGGAGACCTACCAGAAATATGGAAGACGGCGAATGTGGTCCCAATATACAAAAAGGGCGACAGGCAAGAGGCACTGAACTACAGGCCAGTGTCCTTGACTTGTATACCATGCAAGGTGATGGAGAAGATCGTGAGAAAAAACCTAGTAACACATCTGGAGAGAAGGGACTTCGTGACAAATCGCCAACATGGTTTCAGGGAGGGTAAATCTTGCCTTACAGGCTTGATAGAATTCTATGATCAGGTGACAAAGATTAAGCAAGAAAGAGAGTGCTGGGCGGACTGCATTTTCTTGGATTGTCGGAAAGCCTTTGACACAGTACCGCATAAGAGGCTGTTACATAAGCTGGAGAGACAGGCAGGTATAGCTGGTAAGGTGCTCCAGTGGATAAGCGAGTACCTAAGCAATAGGAAGCAGAGAGTTACGGTGAGGGGTGAGACCTCCGATTGGCGTGAAGTCACCAGTGGAATCCCACAGGGCTCTGTACTCGGTCCTATCTTGTTTCTGATATATGTAAATGATCTCCCGGAGGGTATCGATTCATTTCTCTCAATGTTTGTGGACGATGCTAAAATTATGAGAAGGATTAAAACAGAAGAGGACTGTTTGAGGCTTCAAGAAGACCTAGACAAGCTGAAGGAATGGTTGAACAAATGGTTGTTAGAGTTTAACCCAATCAAATGTAATGTAATGAAGATAGGTGTAGGGAGCAGGAGGCCACATACAAGGTATCATCTGGGAGAGGAAATTCTTCAGGACTCAGAGAAGGAAAAAGACTTGGGGGTTGATATCACGCCAGACCTGTCTCCTGCAGCACATATCAAGTGGACAACATCAGCGGCATATGCCAGGCTGGCCAACATACGAACGGCATTCAGAAACTTGTGTAAAGAATCATTCAAAACTTTGTATACCACATATGTCAGGCCAATCCTGGAGTATGCAGCCCCAGCATGGAGTCCATATCTAGTCAAGGATAAGACTAAACTGGAAAAGGTTCAAAGGTTTGCCACCAGACTAGTACCCGAGGTGAGGGGTATGAGCTACAAGGAGAGACAACGGGAATTAAACCTCACTTCGCTGGAAGACAGAAGAGTTAGGGAGGACATGATCACCACATTCAAGATTCTGAAGGGAATTGATAGGGTAGATAAAGACAGTCTATTTAACACAAGGGGAACACGCACAAGGGGACACAGGTGGAAACTGAGTGCCCAAATGAGCCACAGAGATATTAGAAAGAACTTTTTTAGTGTCAGAGTGGTTGACAAATGGAATGCATTAGGAAGTGATGTGGTGGAGGCTGACTCCATACACAGTTTCAAGTGTAGATATGATAGAGCCCAATAGGCTCAGGAATCTGTACACCTGTTGATTGACGGTTGAGAGGCGGGACCAAAGAGCCAGAGCTCAACCCCCGCAAACACAACTAGGTGAGTACACACACACACACACACACACATACACAAACAAAACAAAGAAATCGGCCAATCTACTCATGAGAAACTCTCCAGACACAAAGCAGAACGCTTTAAAAGAGACCAATGTCGTCTATGCCTTCAAATGCCCACTTGGGGACTGTAAGCCTCAAAGAATTCAGTATATAGGCAAGACAACAACATCTCTTTCCAGGCGATTAACGATGCATAAGCAACAGGGCTCCATTATGGAACATATAATCTCTTCCCACAACCAGACCATCACCAGAGAAGTCTTAACAAAAAACACGGAAATCATTGATAAATACAGCGATAGCAGGCGGCTTGATATCTGCGAGGCACTACACATTAAGAAGTCGGCACCAGCAATCAACAGCCAATTAATGCACAACTATATTCTACCCACTTCAAGACTCCGCACCAATATAGAAGCATCAAGAAATATGGGCCAATAGGCCCTTTGCAGTTACTTCCATTCTTCCCTTAAACTTGCAAAATATTATACCCATTGTTTCATGTTCTGTCTTGTGTTGAAAGTTTGTTTTCACCTCATCCAAAACTGTTGTAACATATCACCTCACCCAAATGCAGGTATAAAATCAAAGCTGTTTAAACTCCGTTTAGTGTTTGTTGGTTATAGTTGTGTGTGTGTAAACTAAAGTCTTTAAAAATGTAATAAGTTATTACGAAACGCGTTCAAGTGTCGCGTCAGACTAGAAATAAAAATGAATTTTGGAGAATTGATTTTTCAATTACCATCGACAGTGAAAAGAACCATAAGAAATATTGAAAAAATTCGTGTTAGAATTATTAATCATACTTTTTCGGTCATATTTAATAATATATGTCTACAGGAAAGACTGCTACCAAAATATATTAATACATATATATATATATATATATATATATATATATATATATATATATATATATATATATATATATATATATATATATATATATATATATATATGTCGTACCTAGTAGCCAGAACTCACTTTTTGGCCTACTATTCAAGGCCCGATTTGCCTAATAAGCCAAGTTTTCCTTAATTAATATATTTTTTCTAATTTTTTTCTTATGAAATGATAAAGCTACCTATTTCATTATGTATGAGGTCAATTTTATTTTATTGGAGTTAAAATTAACGTAGTTATATGACCGAACCTAACCAACCCTACCTAACCTAACCTAACCTATCTTTATAGGTTAGGTTTGGTTAGGTAGCCGAAAAAGTTAGGTTAGGTCAGGTTAGGTAGGTTAGGTAGTCGAAAAACAATTAATTCATGAAAACTTGGCTTATTAGGCAAATCGGGCCTTGCATAGTAGGCTGAGAAGTGCGTTCTGGCTACTAGGTACGACATATATATATATATATATATATATATATATATATATATATATATATATATATATATATGTATATATATATATATATATATATATATATATATATATATATATATATATATATATATATATATATATATATATATATATATATATATATATATGTCGTACCTAATAGCCAGAACGCACTTCTCAGCCTACTATGCAAGGCCCGATTTGCCTAATAAGCCAAGTTTTCATGAACTAATTGTTTTTCGACGACCTAACCTACCTAACCTAACCTAACCTAACTTTTTCTGCTACCTAACCTAACCTAACCTATAAAGATAGGTTAGGTTAGGTTAGGTAGGGTTGGTTAGGTTCGGTCATATATCTACGTTAATTTTAACTCCAATAAAAAAAAATTGACCCTATACATAATGAAATGGGTAACTTTATCATTTCATAAGAAAAAAACTAGAGAAAATATATTAATTCAGGAAAACTTGGCTTATTAGGCAAATCGGGCCTTGCATTGTAGGCTGAGAAGTGCATTCTGGCTGTTAGGTACGACATATATATATATATATATATATATATATATATATATATATATATATATATATATATATATATATATATATATATATATATATATATATATATATATATATATATATATATATATATATATGTCGTACCTAGTAGCCAGAACGCACTTCTCAGCCAACTATACAAGGCCCGATTTGCCTAATAAGCCAAGTTTTCCTGAATTAATATATTTTCTCAATTTTTTTTCTTGTGAAATGATAAAGCTACCCATTTCATTATGTATGAGGTTAATTTCTTTTTATTTGAGTAAAATTAACGTAGATATATGACCGAACCTAACCAACCCTACCTAACCTAACCTATCTCTATAGGTTAGGTTAGGTTAGGTGGCCGAAAAAGTTAGGTTAGGTTAGGTTAGGTAGGTTAGGTAGTCAAAAACAATTAATTCATGAAAACTTGACTTATTAGGCAAATCGGGCCTTGCATAGTAGGCAGAGAAGTGCGTTCTGGCTACTAGGTACGACATATATATATATATATATATATATATATATATATATATATATATATATATATATATATGTCGTACCTAGTAGCCAGAACGCACTTCTCAGCCTACTATGCAAGGACCAATTTGCCTAATAAGCCAAGTTTTCATGAATTAATTATTTTTCGACTACCTAACCTACCTAACCTAACCTAACCTAACTTTTTCGGCTACGTAACAGAACCTAACCTATAAAGATAGGTTAGGTTAGGTTAGGTAGGGTTGGTTAGGTTCGGTCATATATCTACATTAAATTTAACGCCAATAAATTTTTTTTTACCTCATACATAATGAAATGGGTAGCTTTATCATTTCATAAGAAAAACAATTGAGAAAATATATTAATTCAGGAAAACTTGGCTTATTAGGCAAATCGGGCCTGGCATAGTAGGCCAGGAAGTGCATTCTGGCTACTAGGTACGACATATATATATATATATATATATATATATATATATATATATATATATATATATATATATATATATATATATATATATATGTAAAAGTTTGTGAGGGTACCACCTCTGGTGCCAATGTGGGGACCCATAGCCTCGGAGAAGAAAATAAAAAGTATTCAGAGGAGACCTTGTGGTTTCTCAGTGAACACTAATATTATCTTCTCCTACCACCCCCATTCTTTTGTATGTACACATATATATTTACTTTATTTGAACTTTGTTACAAAAAAGGAGTAACATATGGGTTACAAAGATGGTTTTCATAGGTTGTCGAGTTCCTCCAGCTCCTCAGATGGCGGGCAGGAACCCTGGACGCAGTGCGCATTTCCCCTCTGTATCGCCACACTGAGGCGCTGGAAAAGAAAGCTTGCAGCTCTTGGGTCCCTTGTTGTTTCAATGAGCCTAGAACCCAGTTCCTTCAAAAAACATTAGGAAGCATTAGGAATTGATGTGACGAACATATATATATATATATATATATATATATATATATATATATATATATATATATATATATATATATATATATATATATATATATATATATATATATTTATATATATGTATATATATATATATATATATATATATATATATATATATATATATGTATATATATATATATATATGATATATATATATATATATATATATATATATATATATGTATATTTAAATATATATATATATATATATATATATATATATATATATATATATATATATATATATATATATATATATATATATATATATATATATATATATATATATATATATATATATATATATATATATATATATATATATGCAATTGACGATCACAAAACACTGATCATTTTATGCGGAAAAGCCACAGAGAAATATGAAATGAGGTGAACGTTTCGGCTTGTTAAAGCCTTTGTCAACACCAGACTGTCTAAGGAGAAGGGAGAAGGGGGGAGGATATATAGGCCGACACCTGACCAACCCATCCCTAAGAAAGAATTAACCAAAAACAGGTATAGCTTAGCTTAGAATGGTCAAAGAGGATTAAGCGGTCACAGAATAAGGATGAAAGATTAAAGATGGGACAGTGTATATATACGTTTCGGCATTAACAAGCCGAAACGTTCACCTCATTTCATATTTCTCTGTGGATTTTCCGCATATATATATATATATATATATATATATATATATATATATATATATATATATATATATATATATATATATATATATATATATATATATATATATATATATATATATATATATATATATATATTATTAAATATGACCGAAAAAGTAAGATTAATAATTCTAACACGAATTTTCTCAATCTTTCGTACATTACGCTTCACTGTTGGAGGTAAATCAAAAATCAATTCTCCAAAATTCATTTTTATTTCTAGTCTGACGCGACACGGGCGCGTTTCGTAAAACTTATTACATTTTCAAAGACTTTAGTTCACAAATACACAACTGATTAGAACTTACGTATCTCCTGATTTTATATCTACATTTGAGTGAGGTGGGAGGGGTGATGTGGCATTAACACAAGACAGAACAAGAGGGGATATTAATAGGGTATTAAAAGTATCAACACAAGACAGAACACGAAACAATGGGTATTGAATAGAAGTGTTTGTAGAAAGCCTATTGGTCCATATTTCTTGATGCTTCTATATTGGAGCGGAGTCTTGAGGTGGGTAGAATATAGTTGTGCAATAATTGGCTGTTGATTGCTGGTGTTGACTTCTTGATGTGTAGTGCCTCGCAAACGTCAAGCCGCCTGCTATCGCTGTATCTATCGATGATTTCTGTGTTGTTTACTAGGATTTCTCTGGCGATGGTTTGGTTGTGGGAAGAGATTATATGTTCCTTAATGGAGCCTTGTTGCTTATGCATCGTTAAACGCCTAGAAAGAGATGTTGTTGTCTTGCCTATATACTGGGTTTTTTGGAGCTTACAGTCCCCAAGTGGGCATTTGAAGGCATAGACGACGTTAGTCTCTTTTAAAGCGTTCTGTTTTGTGTCTGGAGAGTTTCTCATGAGAAGGCTGGCCGTTTTTCTGGTTTTATAGTAAATCGTCAGTTGTATCCTCTGATTTTTGTCTGTAGGGATAACGTTTCTATTAACAATATCTTTCAGGACCCTTTCCTCCGTTTTATGAGCTGTGGAAAAGAAGTTCCTGTAAAATAGTCTAATAGGGGGTATAGGTGTTGTGTTAGTTGTCTCTTCAGAGGTTGCATGGCTTTTCACTTTCCTTCTTATGATGTCTTCGATGAAACCATTGGAGAAGCCGTTATTGACTAGGACCTGCCATACCCTACAGAGTTCTTCGTCGACTTGCTTCCATTCTGAGCTGTGGCTGAGAGCACGGTCGACATATGCGTTAACAACACTCCTCTTGTACCTGTCAGGGCAGTCGCTGTTGGCATTTAGGCACATTCCTATGTTTGTTTCCTTAGTGTAGACTGCAGTGTGGAAACCTCCGCCCTTTTCCATGACTGTTACATCTAGAAAGGGCAGCTTCCCATCCTTTTCCATCTCGTAAGTGAAACGCAGCACGGAACTCTGCTCAAATGCCTCCTTCAGCTCCTGCAGATGTCTGACATCAGGTACCTGTGTAAAAATGTCGTCAACATACCTGCAGTATATGGCCGGTTTCAAGTTCATGTCGACTAAGACTTTTTGCTCGATGGTACCCATGTAGAAGTTTGCAAACAGGACACCAAGGGGAGAACCCATGGCGACCCCATCTAATTGCTTATACATGTGCCCATCCGGGCTCAAGAAGGGTGCCTCTTTAGTACAAGCTTGGAGTAGTTTCCTCAGAATATTTTCTGGCATGTCAAGAGGAGTACAGGCTGGATCACGATACACTCTGTCGGCTATCATTCCGATTGTCTCGTCCACAGGTACGTTGGTGAACAGCGATTCTACGTCCAACGAGGCTCTTATCCCTGTGGCCCGTGTGCCCCGCAGTAAGTCAACAAATTCCTTTGGAGACTTCAGGCTGAAGGCGCAAGGAACATAAGGAGTCAGCAGGCCGTTGAGTCGCTTCGCCAGTCTGTACGTGGGTGTGGGTATCTGGCTAATGATTGGCCGAAGTGGGTTTCCAGGCTTGTGCGTCTTGACATTTCCATACGCATATCCAGGTTTATATTCCCCAATGATCTTTGGCAGGTGGAGTCCGGATTTCTTGGCGTTCACAGTTTCGATCAGTTTGTTGACCTTTGCTTTTAATTCGGCTGTAGTGTCCTTCGTTACCCTTTGGAACTTAGTTTGGTCAGAGAGTATGATGTTCATTTTCGCCAGATATTCGTCTTTTTTAAGAATGACATATATTGGCGACTTGTCACCTCTCCTGACAACTATCTCCTTGTTCTCACGAAGGCTTTTAGCTGCCGCTTTAAGCTCGGGGGACAGTATGGTGCTTCTGTAGTTGCCTCGATTCTTTCCTCCTTCTGCAATAAGTTCTGCTTGTAAGGTATCTTTGGTAGTGACCTTCTTTTGTGTCTCGAGGTCGAATATGTCGTCCAACATATGGATATGCGTATGGAAATGTCAAGACGCACAAGCCTGGAAACCCACTTCGGCCAATCATTAGCCAGATACCCACACCCACGTACAGACTGGCGAAGCGACTCAACGGCCTGCTGACTCCTTATGTTCCTTGCGCCTTCAGCCTGAAGTCTCCAAAGGAATTTGTTGACTTACTGCGGGGCACACGGGCCACAGGGATAAGAGCCTCGTTGGACGTAGAATCGCTGTTCACCAACGTACCTGTGGACGAGACAATCGGAATGATAGCCGACAGAGTGTATCGTGATCCAGCCTGTACTCCTCTTGACATGCCAGATAATATTCTGAGGAAACTACTCCAAGCTTGTACTAAAGAGGCACCCTTCTTGAGCCCGGATGGGCACATGTATAAGCAAGTAGATGGGGTCGCCATGGGTTCTCCCCTAGGTGTCCTGTTTGCAAACTTCTACATGGGTACCATCGAGCAAAAAGTCTTAGTCGACATGAACTTGAAACCGGCCATATACTGCAGGTATGTTGACGACATTTTTACACAGGTACCTGATGTCAGACATCTGCAAGAGCTGAAGGAGGCATTTGAGCAGAGTTCCGTGCTGCGTTTCACTTACGAGATGGAAAAGGATGGGAAGCTGCCCTTTCTAGATGTAACAGTCATGGAAAAGGGCGGAGGTTTCCACACTGCAGTCTACACTAAGGAAACAAACATAGGAATGTGCCTAAATGCCAACAGCGACTGCCCTGACAGGTACAAGAGGAGTGTTGTTAATGCATATGTCGACCGTGCTCTCAGCCACAGCTCAGAATGGAAGCAAGTCGACGAAGAACTCTGTAGGGTATGGCAGGTCCTAGTCAATAACGGCTTCTCCAATGGTTTCATCGAAGACATCATAAGAAGGAAAGTGAAAAGCCATGCAACCTCTGAAGAGACAACTAACACAACACCTATACCCCCTATTAGACTATTTTACAGGAACTTCTTTTCCACAGCTCATAAAACGGAGGAAAGGGTCCTGAAAGATATTGTTAATAGAAACGTTATCCCTACAGACAAAAATCAGAGGATACAACTGACGATTTACTATAAAACCAGAAAAACGGCCAGCCTTCTCATGAGAAACTCTCCAGACACAAAACAGAACGCTTTAAAAGAGACTAACGTCGTCTATGCCTTCAAATGCCCACTTGGGGACTGTAAGCTCCAAAAAAAACAGTATATAGGCAAGACAACAACATCTCTTTCTAGGCGTTTAACGATGCATAAGCAACAAGGCTCCATTAAGGAACATATAATCTCTTCCCACAACCAAACCATCGCCAGAGAAATCCTAGTAAACAACACAGAAATCATCGATAGATACAGCGATAGCAGGCGGCTTGACGTTTGCGAGGCACTACACATCAAGAAGTCAACACCAGCAATCAACAGCCAATTATTGCACAACTATATTCTACCCACCTCAAGACTCCGCTCCAATATAGAAGCATCAAGAAATATGGACCAATAGGCTTTCTACAAACACTTCTATTCAATACCCATTGTTTGTGTTCTGTCTTGTGTTGATACTTTTAATACCCTATTAATATCCCCTCTTGTTCTGTCTTGTGTTAATGCCACATCACCCCTCCCACCTCACTCAAATGTAGATATAAAATCAGGAGATACGTAAGTTCTAATCAGTTGTGTATTTGTGAACTAAAGTCTTTGAAAATGTAATAAGTTTTACGAAACGCGCCCGTGTCACGTCAGACTAGAAATAAAAATGAATTTTGGAGAATTGATTTTTGATTTACCTCCAACAGTGAAGCGTAATGTACGAAAGATTGAGAAAATTCGTGTTAGAATTATTAATCTTACTTTTTCGGTCATATTTAATAATATATGTCTACAGGAAAGACTGCTACCAATATATATATATATATATATATATATATATATATATATATATATATATATATATATATATATATATATATATATATATATATATATATATGGCACAACTCTCCTAAACACGAGAGTGAAGTATACAACTTTAGAACACTTTCCCACCAGGAGACTCGAACCCTAGCCAGCACAGAAGCCTTCCAGCAACTGGCATAACAGGTATGCCTTAACCCGCTCCACCACCTGCTCAGACCCTTAAAAGAGATGGTAATTTCGGAGTATTTAAATACACCAAAGATCACCACCTCCCAAGAGCACTAGAGCAAGTGAGGGGTCATTTATACGTTTATTTCATCAAGTCCCTGTTAATATGGGAACACACAGTGTCTATGCTTAAGGCACAACTCTCCTAAACACGAGAGTGAAGTATACAACTTTAGAACACTTTCCCACCAGGAGACTCGAACCCTAGCCAGCACAGAAGCCTTCCAGCAACTGGCATAACAGGTCCGCCTTAACCCGCTCCACCACCTGCTCAGACCCTTAAAAGAGATGGTAATTTCGGAGTATTTAAATACACCAAAGATCACCACCTCCCAAGAGCACTAGAGCAAGTGAAGGGTCATTTATACGTTTATTTCATCAAGTCCCTGTTAATATGGGAACACACAGTGTCTATGCTTAAGGCACAACTCTCCTAAACACGAGAGTGAAGTATACAACTTTAGAACACTTTCCCACCAGGAGACTCGAACCCTAGCCAGCACAGAAGCCTTCCAGCAACTGGCATAACAGGTACGCCTTAACCCGCTCCACCACCTGCTCAGACCCTTAAAAGAGATGGTAATTTCGGAGTATTTAAATACACCAAAGATATATATATATATATATATATATATATATATATATATATATATATATATATATATATATATATATATATATATATATATATATATATATATTATTAAATATGACCGAAAAAGTAAGATTAATAATTCTAACTCGAATTTTCTCAATCTTTCGTACATTACGCTTCACTGTTGGAGGTAAATCAAAAATCACTTCTCCAAAATTCATTTTTATTTCTAGTCTGACGCGACACGGGCGCGTTTCGTAAAACTTATTACATTTTCAAAGACTTCACAAATACACAACTGATTAGAACTTACGTATCTCCGATTTTATATCTACATTTGAGTGAGGTGGGAGGGGTGATGTGGCATTAACACAAGACAGAACAAGAGGGGATATTAATAGGGTATTAAAAGTATCAACACAAGACAGAACAGAAACAATGGGTATTGAATAGAAGTGTTTGTAGAAAGCCTATTGGTCCATATTTCTTGATGCTTCTATATTGGAGCGGAGTCTTGAGGTGGGTAGAATATAGTTGTGTAACTATATTCTACACAACTATATTCTACCCACCTCAAGACTCCGCTCCAATATAGAAGCATCAAGAAATATGGACCAATAGGCTTTCTACAAACACTTCTATTCAATACCCATTGTTTCTGTTCTGTATTGTGTTGATACTTTTAATACCCTATTAATATCCCCTCTTGTTCTGTCTTGTGTTAATGCCACATCACCCCTCCCACCTCACTCAAATGTAGATATAAAATCGGAGATACGTAAGTTCTAATCAGTTGTGTATTTGTGAAGTCTCTGAAAATGTAATAAGTTTTACGAAACGCGCCCGTGTCGCGTCAGACTAGAAATAAAAATGAATTTTGGAGAAGTGATTTTTGATTTACCTCCAACAGTGAAGCGTAATGTACGAAAGATTGAGAAAATTCGTGTTAGAATTATTAATCTTACTTTTTCGGTCATATTTAATAATATATGTCTACAGGAAAGACTGCTACCAAAATATACTAATATATATATATATATATATATATATATATATATATATATATATATATGTATATATATATATATATATATATATATATATATATATATATATATATATATATATATATATATATATATATATATATATATATATATATATAACGCACATCAAGAAGTCAACACCAGCAATCAACAGCCAATTATTGCACAACTATATTCTACCCACCTCAAGACTCCGCTCCAATATAGAAGCATCAAGAAATATGGACCAATAGGCTTTCTACAAACACTTCTATTCAATATCCATTGTTTCGTGTTCTGTCTTGTGTTGATGAAATTAATACCCTATTAATACTCTTGTTCTGTCTTGTGTTGATGAAATTAATACCCTATTAATGCCACATCTTGTTCTGTCTTGTGGTAATGCCACATCACCCCTTCCACCTCACTCAAATGTAGATATAAAATCGGAGATGCGTAAGTTCTATTCAGTTGTGTATTTGTGAACTAAAGTCTTTGAAAATGTAATAAGTTTTACGAAACGCGCTCATGTCGCGTCAGACTAGAAATAAAAATGAATTTTGGAGAATTGATTTTTGATTTACCTCCAACAGTGAAAAGAAATGTACGAAAGATTGAGAAAATTCGTGTTAGAATTATTAATCTTACTTTTTCGGTCATATTTAATAATATATATAAAACGCTGAACTGTAATGCCAATCCTGACCTTAAAAGCTTCATTGAAGGTTGTAACAGAACCCATGAGCACCACACCAGAAACAAATACCTTTATGATATTCCAAGAGTTCGTCTTAATCAAACTAGAAATGCTCTACAAATCAAGGGACCCAGAATGTGGAATGACCTTCCCAATCATGTTAAAGAATGTACCTCTCTCAACCAGTTTAAGATAAAAATTAAGCACTACTTAATTAACTCCCTGTAACCTACCTTACCCCTATAATGTTAACCCATGTCTGTTATTTTTAAACAATGCTGTTTGTCGACCAAATTGTATTTTTTTTTTCTGCCATGTTCCCCCCTCTTTATTTTTATATTTTCTCAACACATTTTATAATTTAATCTCAAATAGTATTAAGTTTTAGTCATTAGTGTTTTTCCTGCCCGAAACACTTTACGTAATAGTGGCTTTAGGCATTGTATGTACTAGCTCGATATATAAATTCATCAATATTTGTATCACCCCTTTTATGTATGTATTTTACCTAAATAAACATTTGATTTGATTTGATTTGAGATTCGGGTAAAAATAGTTCTCAGCAGATCAGCTACTTCTCCAGCTTGAAGTCGAGTCATTAGTGTGCAACAATATTCAATCTACAATATTAAGACACTATCAACAAACGTGTCTTAAAAAGTACCATAATTGGTGTGGCATTTGTTTGAAATGTTCTTGCTATACGGTGTTCCTTTTTCTTGCAATTTGTATAACAGCCACTATATTATGTTCTTTTAAAGTGAGGCCTTCCAACATAATTACTCCCAAATCATTTATATTGCAGAATTATTGTTTTTCCCATTTGTTGTGTAACCTGACTGCATTTTATGTTTAGTTTGGGGTATTACATTCTTATTTTTTTGCCCGACTTCAAGGGTGTTTGATCCGAAGTTGGGATACATTATCCATTGTCTCTCTCCAGGTGCATACTGCACAAATTTAGATTTGTAGAACCCCAAATCCTTATCCTGTCCATTTCCCAGTGGTTGGGCACCATTCCTTCACCCGTCCCATCACTAATTCTTATCCTGACCAACTTCCCAGTGGTTGGCCACCATTCCTTCATCCCATCCCATCCCTAATCCATATCCTGACCCCACTTCCCAGTGGTTGGGCATCATTCCTTCTCCACCGTCCCATCCCTAATCCTTATCCTGAACCCCCTCTTCCAGGAGCTATATAGTCGTAATGGCTTGACACTTTCCCCTGATAATTCCCTCCTCCTCTGCCTCTTGAGAATACTGTACTACTCCAGGAAGTTTGTTAAATAACTAGTCAACACTCGACCCATCCTCCTGTTTACACAGTAACTATTGTGACAATCGTCAATAGTCAGAATTCGTACGTACTTAGCTTTTAGATAGTAGTATACTGACTAGTAAGGAATTCTTTTAAGTTTAAATGCAGCAAAAAACAAACTTACATATTCCTAGCCCTAGTATAGCAGGCCTAGGAATGATATAGAAACAGCCAATGTTGAATCTCGATGACCACCGGATGGACAGGATTAAAGGATCCTAGAGCCATGAGGGCACTACGAGTCAACTACAACCACAAAGGAGGAATGACAATGAGAAAGCAAGAGACAGAGAGCATAGAGATTAGCATAATGCTAATCTCTATGCATGTGGAATGACCTTCCCAACCATGTTGAAGACTGTACCTCTCTCAACCAGTTTAAGATAGAAACGAAGCACTACCTAATAAATACCCTGTAACCTACCTTACCCCTCTATTCTCAATCCATGTCTGGTTTTTTTAAACAACGCTGTTTGTCGACCTAATTGTATTTGTGCTGCTTTTTCAGCCATGTTCCCCCATTTTTTATCTCTATTTTTATTTGTTCTCAACACATTTTATTCTTTATACTCAATTAGTATTAAGATTTAGTCATTAATAAACTATAAACTTTGATTTATAATCATTAATAAATAGACTTTGTAAAACCTCTTTATGTATGTACCTTTGCCTAAATAAAAATTATTATTATTATTATTATTATTATTATTAATGCTTTTCATGCCCAAAACGCTTTGCGTAATTACAATACAATACAATACAATACAATTTTATTTAGGTAAGGTACATACATACAATAAATATTTACAAGGATTGTTTGACTTATAGGTATAGCTAGTACATACAATGCCTAAAGCCACTATTACGCAAAGCGTTTCGGGCATGATAAACTTAAATGACAAGCTTAATACTAATTGAGCATAATGAGTAGAATGAAAACAAGAAATGAAAACATAGATGAAAAAGCAGCACAAATACAATTATGTCGACAAACAGCGCTCTTTAAAGAAAAAAACAGACATTGGTTGACAATAGAAGGGTAAGGTAGGTTACAGGGAATTTATTAGGTATAGCTTCGCTTTTAACTTAAACTGGTTGAGAGAGGTACAGTCTTTAACATGGTTGGGAAGGTCATTCCACATTCTGGGCCCCTTGATTTGTAGAGCATTTCTAGTTTGATTAAGTCGTACTCTAGGAATATCAAAACTTTATTTATTTCTGGTGTGATGCTCATGGGTTCTGATACAACACTCTATGAAGCTTTTGAGATCAGAATAGGCATTATAGTTTAGCGTTTTATATATGTATAATACACATGAGAGAATGTGCAGTGACTTAATGTCTAACATATTCAGAGATTTAAGTAGGGGTACCGAGTGATGTCTGGGGCCAGAATTGGATATTGTCCTAATAGCAGCTTTGTGTTGAGTAATTAGAGGACGTAAGTGATTTTGGGTAGTAGAGCCCCAAGCACAAATACCATAGTTGAGATATGGATAGATAAGGGAGTAATAGAGAGTCACCAGGGCAGTGGCTTTAAGCATTGTAATTAAAGCATTGCACTTTAATTAGTGGCTTTAAGCATTGTATGTACTAATCAATCTTTGTAAAATCTCTTGTATGTATATACCTTACCTAAATAAACATTTATTTATTTATTTATTTATTATTTATAAAGTTCTGCTGTGAAGACGCTAGCCTTCGAAGGGAGGCGACACATATAAGTGCGGTCAGGAGAAGCAACAGAGTAGTCCACACCGTCCGCAGACTTAGACCCATTGGTGAAGACGGAAATAGAGTGGGAGTGCAAAGAAAAGTGCTCAAGGAAAAGGCGTTTCAGAATCGTAGGAGGGGTAGAAGCTGTAGTGATGTGAGTCAAGGACGTACAAAACTTTGCTAGAGGAACTCTCCACGGAGGCAAGGATGGAATAATACGAGGAGAAACATTAGAAATATGAACAGAAAGAGAATCCTGTAAGCGAGATAACCGGACAAAAAAAGGGAGGCGATGAAGAACAACAGGAACCACAGGAGGGGTAAAAGTTAAAGCACGACAGAAGAGAGAGGAAGGATGTTGTAAGGACTGCTCAAGATAGCAAAGACAGTAGCGATCACGGAGGTCCTGGAGAGAGAGGATGCCAGTGTCAACATACAAACTGAGGGCGGGAGTCAAACGAAAGGCACCAGAGCTGAGATGCAACCCAGTATGGTGCAAAGCATCAAGACGGCAAAGAGTAGAAGGAGAAGCAGAAGAGTATGCAGGGCAACCATAATCGAGTTTAGACAGAACGAGAGAGGAGTGGAAATAGAGGAGCGTGCGCCTATCCGCTTCCCAAGAAGTATGGGACAAAACCTTAAGGAGGTTAAGGGCCTTAGAGCATTCAACTCAGAGGTAAGAGATATGGGCTGACCAAGACAAATGAGTGTCAAAGATTAACCCCAAAAGCTTTGCGGAGTACACAAGGTGATGACCATAAAGTGACAAAGAGGGACGAAGAACGACATGCTTTCGAGTAAAAGTCATAGCACAAGTCTTAGACACAAAGAACTTGAAGCCATGATCAGTGGCCCAAGACGACATGACATCAATCGCAAGTTGAGGCCGCCGTTGAAGGAGAGGCGAATCATCACCCTGACAACAAAGGGTAAGATCGTCAACATAGAGAGCGGAGAAGACGCCAGAAGGAAAAAAGGAAAGAAGACCGTTGAGGCCAACTAGAAAAAGAGTAGTGCTCATAACACTACCCTGGGGTACACCCTCATACTGCCGAAAAGGGGCAGAGAGAGTGGCATCAAGCTGCACACGAAAGGAACGACGAGAGAGGAAACTCTGGAGGAAGAGAGGGAGATGACCACGAAGGCCAAAAGAATGAAGTTGAGACAGAATATGATACCGCCAGGTAGTGTCGTAAGCCTTTTCCAGGTCAAAAAGGTTGGCAACAACGGAGGTCTTCGCAGCAAAAGCAGTACGAATATAGACCTCCAAGTTCACCAGGACATTCGTTGTGCTGCACCACTTGCGAAAACCATATTAAGAAGGGGAGAGATGGTGATAGTATTCTAAGAACCACATCAAACGAACGTTAACCATACGTTCAAAGAGCTTGCAAACACAACTCGTGATGGCAAGGGGGGAAGTCGTTGGGGGATGACCCCGAGACACCCTGGTTTCCGAACAGGGAGGTCAACAGCATCGAGCCAGTCTTCAGGGACTGACGATGACTCCCAGACCCGATTTTGCAGACTCAGTAAATACTGAGACGTACACGGAGAGAGTTAGCAAACCATTTCATAATGAATGCCATCGGAGCCCACTGCCATAGAACCACAGAGGGCTAGGGCAGACTGAAGCTCAGAGAGAGAGAAGGGATCATTATAGGGAAGGCGAAGATGAGTACAGAAATTTAAAGGACGAGATTCAAGAATAGGCTTACGAAGAAGGAAGGATTGGGGAAGATGAGAACCAGAACTAACATGAAAAGTGGGAACCCAGTTCGGTCGCGACCTGCAATGGGTCCACCACAAGAACACCACAAGAACACCACGGGGGCGAAGGACCGGCGAGACATCGGGAACGAACTTACAAGGGTAAGTTGGTAATCTTGCGAATACGCTTCCAGACCAGTGATAGAGGAGTTTTGGACATAACAGTGGAGACAAGACATCCAGCAAGCACGTTTAGCCGAACAGATGGTCCTACGGGCCACCGCACTCGCCTTTTGAAACAAAAGAAAAGACTCAACTTTCTGCCGGCGGCGATGTCTCTTCCAGGCTGCACGCTTACAGCGGACAGCACGAGTACAGTCTACATTCCACCAGGGAACACACTTCCACATTCCCCAAGAGGAAGATCGAGGAATGGAGTGGAGGGCAGCATCAAAGACAGTGTCATGAAAAAGAAGGAGGGCATGAGGGAGAGGCAGAATGGAGAGGTTGGAAATAGTAACATGGAGAGTAAAGAGGCACCAGTCAGCCTCTGCAAACCGCCACCTAGGGAAGGAGAGAGGAGGGTGAAAAGAGAAAAAACTAACAAGGATAGGAAAATGGTCACTGCCATGGAAGTCATCAAGGACCCACCACCCAAAATCTGAGGAGAGGGATGACGAGCACAGAGAAAGATCGAGACAGGAAAGGGAGCAAGTCCGAGAGTCCAAATGAGTGGGCTCACCAGAATTAAGAAGAGACAGGAAAGAAGAGAGGAAGAAAGGTTCAAGGAGGTGACCCTGGGTGTTTGTCAGCACATCACCCCAAAAGGCATGACGACAATTGAAATCACCCAGCAGGAGCACAGGTTCTGGCAAGGAGTCTAGGAGGTGTTTAAGATCAGCAAGAGAAAGTGGGACAGTGGGGAGGAGATAAATGGAACAAACCACGTACCATTTACGCACAAAGACACACGCAGCAGAACAGTGGAGAGGCGAGGAAAAAGTAAGGGGAGGAAGGGAACATCTGAGTGAATCAAGAGAGCAGAAGGGTTATGGGCCCCAGAAACAGCTGGGTGGGGGGGGTGAGAGAAAAGAATAGCCACGGAAGCGACCAGGACGAGCACCAAGCATCGGCTCCTGGAGACAGACACAAAGGGGGGCGAAAACTGTGAAATTAGAAGTTGGAGGTCAAGGAAATTGGCGTATTATCCACGGATGTTCCACGGAAGAATAGACATTGGCAAAAAGAGAAAGGATTGCAACAGAGATCAAAGAAGAAACAAAGGTGAAAAGGGAATACAGCACGTGAAAGAAGCACAGGGTCAGGATCAGCGAAGCCAGGGTTACTGGGCATGGGTAAACTGAGTAAAGAAGGAGGGAAAGAAGTGGGAGGACAGACCAGAGGTGGACGAACAGGGTCTGGAGGAGGAAAAGGAAGAGGAGGAGGAGGAGGAGGAGGAGGAGGAGGAGGAGGAGGGGCAGAAAGAGGGGAGCGCACCTCAGCAAGGGCAGTATCCGAGACAGAACCGGGGGCTAAACAAACCCCCACAGTAGGAACAGGGAGCTCCACCACCGAAGCGGGAGGGGAAGGAACGAAAGAATCAGTGATAGGGGGTTGAGAAGAAAGCGAAGCCTTCTTACCTACCGGGAAGGAGGAAGGAGAGGAGCCAGGTTTCCGCTTCTGACTCAAAGAGACAGGTATCCCAGCAGCAATGTATTGGGCAACAGACTCCAGCATCTCGAAAGGAGAAGAAGAGTGCCAGCGAACAATATGACCACCAGGAGAGCGATGGACATCGGCCCGCACTGTCAGGTAGTGTGGTGAGCCAAGAGACGGAGGAGAATGACGGGAAGGAAGACCAGAAGGAGAGGAGAAAGAAGACACAGGAGACATGACAGACTGGGTAGAAAGAAGGGGTACCCTAGACAGAGAACCAGAAGGGGGGGACCCTCTGGGACAGAACGGAGGGAAACAAGGGAGGTGGTGGTGGATGTGTCCGGGTCTAAGGCTTGGAAACGGTTGTGGGACTGAGTAAGGTGGGAAGGACGAGGAGAGGAAGAGCGCACCACGCGAGCATAAGATACGCCAGTGAAAGAGGGGAGACAATGAACTTAGCGCCGAACCTCAGGAAAAGACAAGTGGTCCCGGTGCTTCAAGTTGAGGACAGCCGCCTCAAGTTTGTAACGTATACACGTGCGGGAGAAGGTAGGGTTGGCCTCATCGCAATTGAGGCAGCGAACCTAGGGAGAAGTGCACTCCAGCTTAGAGTGACCCTCGCCTCCACACATGAGACAGAGACAGGACTAGAGCATTTGAGGGCACCATGCCCAAACCTCCAGCACTTTTTCAGAGCCAAGGAGATGGAATATACGCCTGAATGGAGCATCTGGCACCAGCAAGAATGACAGGGCGGAAGGGTCCTACCATCAAAGTTATTCTTCACAACCCGAAGGGGCAGACGGCGATAACCATGAGGGGGATGAGTAAACATATCCACCTGGAGGACAGAATTACCCTGGGCCTTGAGGATATGCTTGATATCCTCGAGGTCTTTTCAGTCTTTTAGATTCCTAACACCAGTCGCAACATGGTGTGGGAGGAGAACAGTGCCAACACTGGCATTTACCCGAGCGCTCTTTGTGACCCGAACAGGGGTCTCGCCAAGGCAGGATAAGGCGGCCAAGCGGGTGGCTGCATCCTGAGAAGCAGCAACGACACGGGTACCAAGACGGGTGGGGTTGAAGGTAACTGAGGCATCTACGGAATCTACAAGATGCCTATGAAGGGAAAAATTGTCAGGAGTTGAATGTAAAGGATGGAGGTCAAAGTACTTAGTCCATGAAGCAGGACCAAACAAAGCATGGTACAAATTAGTATGGCAAGGGAGCATACGAGAGTAGCCGTGGCGGGGACAGCGATGAGAACCTTTAGAGAGAGACTGGTCAAAAGGCGCAGTAGTCACAATAAGATGGAGCCATACAAGGGGTCGAGGCGGTTACCACAGCAGGCATGGGGCTCGACCCAACCACAGAGGAGGGAGGGGAGCAAGAAGGAAGAGTCCGGTCTGGGCCTAAACCGGGCCCTGTAGCAGGGGGCTACAGATCCTGGTCTTCCAGGACGGTCCGACTCAGGGGCCTGGTCACCCACCCCATGAGCCTGGGTAAGAGAAGTCGTGTCGTCATCCATGCAGCAAACAGTATCAAAAGTTTGGGACCTGGAACCAAGAGATGCCACCTACCAGGGCAGCCAGGGAGACTGAGCAAGGGCCAGTGCAGGAAGGGTGCGTTGTCCCGAGCGGTGCTCCCCCTTTTCAACAGGGGAGTCCTACTACATCGTTCATTCTCCCACACTGGTGCTAAGACCCCATTCCCCCTATCGCCCCAGCCTGGACACCCAACCATCCACTCAGGGCAGCCCCTCACAGGCGACTCCTCCAGCGGGTGGTCCGATGGCTCATAAGACCCCTACGTGGTGCCCTTCAGCACTTCCCTTCCACCACCCAAAAAGGGGCAGGAGAGGGGGCAAAGGCAACATACACCGGTCACAGGGCGGTGTACGTGAGCCCCCCTCACCACGGCAAGGAGGCACCACGGAGGGGTTAAAAGGGGCAATACCAGTCGTCTTATACTCCAGAAATTATGAAACTTGACAGCAATAATAAGTTTTTAAACTCAAATATACTTTTATTGTTTATTATCAAGACAAGTTGAGGTACACAACTGTTATCAATCAAACCTTTATCGGTATACAAATCATGGAATACATTCTTAAGGAAAAGAACATCACTTGTGATACAGAAATCACAGTATCATGATACATTTAATGAACAAATCCACAAAGGCCGTATTGAGGGTTCAAACTTGTGTCCGGGCTAAGATGCACGCTAAGGTCCGACTAAGGCGCTTCCGGGATCATCCAGCACATAAATCAGTACAACCACGATGGGTCGCACCTCTGCGGCCAGATCACTTCGCCGCCACACCCACACAAGCAACACCATATTCAAGTGGTGTTCCTGACAAAGAAAAAAAAAAGATTCTCTATAATATTCTCTTTACTCCGAGTAAATACCTAACCTGTCCTCCGATAAAGAGCATCACTTTTTGCTCATATGCATCACACAAGGCCAAAAAAATTACGAGAAAATGAAAGCAACTCAAGAAAGTGATGTACTGTCCCATTTTCTGTTTTGGAGCCTCTGGTAGGGTAGGAGAGACTACTTTAAATTGACCGTTTTCTTGACATTGTGAAATCTTTGGAGGATGGCCTGAAACACCGTCCATCCCCTGAAACCAGGTAATGATGATCACTGTTATTTATTACCCGAGGCAAACTTACATTACTGTATAGTGTGCCCAAAGCATGGTCTTTGGGCATGTGTGTTACGAACCAAAATTCCCCGCCTGAGCACGAAATCGTGAAGTCCACGCCATCTGTGAGTCCGCTCCCCCAAAATCCCACAACATGGACAACGCCATCTAGTGATGACGAGAGATGCCGGCAATAAGTGCTGGATGCCTGTCCTAGTCGGCTCGTGACGTAGCCGCTGCTGATCTCTGGTGAGGTGGCGTTTAGACAGTGAATGCCATCTATGGAGTGAATAGGTGGATGTTTGTGTCTAAGCTAGTAAGTGATGTTTCCTAGTGATCCCATGTAGTGTCCCCAGTACTGATGACGTGTCTGCTTTCAGAGTCAACCTAGGACGGCTGTGAGGTACGTTGAATCAGTCTACCCAAGGCAGCCAAGGTCTCTTCACCGGTCTGCTTTGTAGACGCTGTGAGCCACCCCCGGACGAACTCTACTGAGTGTGTGATAGCCTGCTTGAGGAGTGGCAGTGACGGGCTTCGCCGTCTCCGGGGCTGGCTGGTGGAAGAGACCACCCACTGCGGTGCTGACCGAGGAGAGTGAACAGCGAGTCACACGAGGCTCCTGCCTAGGTCTCGCAACCTTAGTATTAGTCGTGGAGTGGCTTAACAGCGAGGCTGACTAGTACCTGCCAGCTACAGGCTGGACTGTGGTTGTAGGCCATCACGACGAGGCACCCAGTGGGATTGTAATTTGGCTGGCCTGTGGCCAGGGTAGATTCATCGTGGGTTCTGGGCGACGGAAGAGAAAACCAGGAAAGGCTACCCAGAGTGAGCATCGCAAAGTATCCAATGTCTTCCGAGGAAGACGAAGATGTAAATACTGTGTAGTAATAATTCCCTTTTGTGACTTTAATTTACATATGGTGGTGGGAAAGGAATATATATAATTAAACATACTTGTGTATTTAATGTACCTCCCCCATTGATTTTACTTGCGTTACGGAGCTCACCCCTTGAAAGCCTCTACTAACTTGGGGCCGGATACCCAAAAAACTAATACCATCAGAAAAGAACCTGGTTGCGTCCCAGTAGGGCCATAACAACGTGCTCTTAACAAATGAATCAAATTACATCCAAAAGATCTATTTGGTCTCAAGTCTAACACACAGTTATGTAAATGAACTCCACATCTCACCAGCTTGTACCATGTAAGGTAGACAACAACAACAGTTATGGTAAATAGACACTCATCTTGACAATGTCCAAAATGAGCTCATATTCTAGCTGTAAAAGTCAAATGAGAAGTAAAGTGTACCTCTAGCACACCCTAACAAACTGTTTATAATTAAAAATAATTTAAAACACAACAAAACTTTTGGCTACACTGACACCACAACCGTTACTCACCAGACTAATCAGACACATTACAATCTCAGATTCTACACACTCACACTGTAAGCTCATTGAAGTGCAAACTAACATTACTAACAGTAGTAAGTCCAACAGAACCAACAAGCTAGAAGGCTTATTCAATAAATTCAATTTCAACAATAAGAGGATCGACTGGGAAGAAATAAATATAGACCTTGGAAACATTCATTGGGAAACCATCTTAAGCGACAAAACTCTCACACAGGGAATAGCTCCACTGACAGCTGAAACCTACTAGATCTACTTAGAGAACATGCCTGTGAGGAGGGTCAGAAAGAGGATAACTCTAGAAAGAGAACACGCAGACGACTGTACAGAAGGAAAAACGGAAATTGCTTAAACAGACACAACTGTCTTTAGAAAGGAAAAAAATAACGGAAATTGCTTAAACAGACACAACTGTCTTTAGAAAGGAAAATAAATCTAAACAGAGAGATCGAAGAAATAATTCTATGAATAGAGCAGGCGTTGAAGTGATCATATTAGTGAGGGAAACAGATAACAGACTGAACAAAAACCATCTAATTATCGCAGGGGACTTTAATATTGATCTCTGTGAGCCTGAGGACCCTCCTGTTGCTAGCTTCCTAAACTGTATGAATTCCTGTTTCCTCATATCATTAATCACTAGACCTACATGATGTAAACAATGTATTAACTCATAATCACAATATCTCTGTAATCAATTTGAATGTTAGATCCCTAGGTAAACACTTCGATGATGTTAGTGCCTTGATTGAAACTATTGACAACAAATTCTCTTTTGTTATACTTACTGAAACATGGTTGAAAGAGGATACTACTCAACTCTTTAACATGCCTAACTACTCAGCAATTCACAACTGTCGTCAACTTCAGAGAGGTGGTGGCACTGCTCTTTACTACCACCATGAACTAACATGCTTAAAAGAAATTAGAACTAGAGACTGCTATGGGGAGTATATCTTCGCCAGCTTCAGAGTCAAGGGTGCCGAGTCTGTCCTGTCTGTGGACGCAGTTTATAGAATTCCTAACACTGATGTGTCCGAATTCAACTCAAACCTTAGAAATCTAATACTTGATAACAGACTGAACAAAAACCACCTAATTATTGCAGGGGACTTAAATATTGACCTCTGCGAGCCTGAACACCCTACTGCTGTTAGCTTCCTCAACTGTATGAATTCCTGCTTCCTCATACCCTTAATCACTAGACCTACTAGAATCACTGATAGCACTGCCACGATTCTAGATCACATCTGGACAAACATAACCTCTCCGCTTACTTCAGGTATAATCACCGATAGCACTACAGACCATTACCCCACATTTCTCTTAACTAACATTAGCAAACCACATCTTGAGTCAAGAGAGATACGTTTTAGACTGCACAATGAAACTGCTATAGACAATTTTATAACTGCTGCTGATAATGTCAACTGGGAGTCCGAGTTAGGTAACATAGAGGACATCAACCTAGCAGTGCAATCTTTTCTTCAAAAAACTCTTAGCCTTTATAATACCCACTGTCCTATGCTTACAAAACAAGTCACAACCAAAAGGCTTAACAATCCCTGGCTTACAAAGGGAATACTTAAATCTATTAATAAAAAACATGACCTTGAGAAGAAGTATAGGTTAGGAATTGTCTCCAAAAATTCTCAAAGAATTACTCATTATTGCTATCTAAGATAATTACACGAGCCAAAACTAAATACTACGAAGATAAATTTACCCAAATAAAGAGCAACATTAAACAAACTTGGAGCACAATTTCACAAATATTGGGATCAAAGAAGTCTTTAAATAACAAACCGACTCTCCTGTCTAATAACGATGGTCAGCTTTCAGCCTCTGATTCTGCTATTGAGTTCAATAGGTTCTTCTCTTCCATTGGTTCATCCCTTGCAAATGATATTCCATCTTCCAGTACTGACATTAAGGACTATCTTACAGGTAACTATCCACAGTCTCTGTACCTAAAGCCTATTAATTCCACTGACGTCAATGAGATAATCCTTTCCCTTAAAACCAAGTCTAGTGCCCTTGAGGAGATACCAACTTTAATTTACAAAAAAGCCTCCAGATCTTTAGCCCCTGCTATTGCTTTGCTCTTCAACAAGTCACTTGAACTCCAAACCTTTCCAGATATTCTAAAAAAAAAGCGAGAGTAATGCCTGTCCACAAATGTGGTGATCTCACAGATGTTAACAACTACAGACCTATATCAATCCTGCCAAACTTGTCAAAACATTTTGAAAAACTAATCTATAAGCAGCTTTACTCATATCTAGCCAAACTCAATATACTTAGCCCTTGCCAATATGGCTTCAGACCCAAAAAAAGCACTAACGATGCACTTATTAGTATGCTTAACTCGATTCATACAGCTCTTGATAAAAATGAGTTCCCTGTTGGGTTATTTGTGGACCTGCGTAAAGCTTTTGATACTGTCAACCACCAAAACCTTCTTTTTAAATTACATCATTATGGAGTCAGAGGACACTCCCTACAACACCTCAAATCCTACCTTACTGACAGGCTCCAATATGTTTCTGTGAATAATACAATTTCTCCCACCCTACCCATCAACATTGGTGTTCCTCGGGGCAGCATACTTGGCCCTCTCCTCTTTCTCATCTACATTAATGACCTTCCAAATGCCTCCCAACACCTCAAACCAATTCTATTTGCTGACGACACAACCTTCATTTACTCCAGTCCTGATCCACTTGCTCTAAATGCAACAGTAAATACTGAGCTTAATAAAGTCCATCTTTGGCTAACTGCCAACAAACTCACCCTTAACATTGACACAACTTTCTATATTCTGTTTGGCAATAAATCCTCTAATCAAATAAATCTCAAAATAAACAATACCCAAATTTGTAACAAATTAGATGGCAAATTCCTGGGCATTCTCCTTGACCACAAGCTGAATTTCCAGGGACACATTCTAAATATATCAAAAAAAGTTTCAAAAACTGTGGGCATTCTTTCTAAGATCAGATATTATGTACCACGCCCTGTCCTGGTGACTCTCTATTACTCCCTTATCTATCCATATCTCAACTATGGTATTTGTGCTTGGGACTCTACTACCCAAAATCACTTACGTCCTCTAATTACTCAACACAAAGCTGCTATTAGGACAATATCCAACTCTGGCTCCAGACATCACTCGGTACCCCTACTCAAATCCCTGAATATGTTAGACATTAAGTCTCTGCACATTCTCTCATGTGTATTATACATATATAAAACGCTAAACTATAATGCCAATCCTGATCTCAAAAGCTTCATAGAAGGTTGTAACAGAACCCATTAGCACCACACCAGAAATAAATACAGTTTTGATATTCCTAGAGTACGACTTAATCTAACTAGAAATGCTCTACAAATCAAGGGGCCCAGAATGTGGAATGACCTTCCCGACCATGTTAAAGACTGTACCTCTCTCAACCAGTTTAAGTTAAAAACGAAGCTATACCTAATAAATTCCCTGTAACCTACCTTACCCTTCTATTGTCAACCAATGTCTGTTTTTCTTTAAAGAGCGCTGTTTGTCGACATATTTGTATTTGTGCTGCTTTTTCATCAATGTTTTCATTTCTTGTTTTCATCTACTCATTATGCTCAATTAGTATTAAGCTTGTCATTTAAGTTTATCATGCCCGAAACGCTTTGCGTAATAGTGGCTTTAGGCATTGTATGTACTAGCTCTACCTATAAGTCAACCAATCTTTGTAAAAATTTATTGTATGTATGTACCTTACCTAGATAAAATATTATATTATATTATTATATTATTATTATTACTAGAATCACTGATAGTACTGCCACGGCTCTTGATCACATCTGGACCAACATAACCTCCCCGCTTACTTCAAGGATAATCATCGATAACACTACAGACCATTACCCCATATTTCTCCTAACATTAACAAACCACCTCTAGAGACAAGGGAGATAAGCTTTAGGCTGCACAATGAAACTGCCATAGGCAATTTTATAGCTGCTGCTGCTAATGTCAACTGGAGTCCGAATTAGGTAACATAGGGGACATAAACCTAGCAGTGCAATCTTTTCTTCAAAAAACTCTCAGCCTTTATAACACCCACTGTCCTATGCTTACTAAACAAGTCACAACAAAAAGGCTAAACAATCCTTGGCTTACAAAGGGAATACTTAAATCCATTAACATAAAACATGACTTTCAGAAGAAATGTAGGTTAGGAATCGTCTCCAAAGAATTTTCAAAGAATTACTCATCATTGCTATCTAAAATAATTAGAAGAGCCCAAGTTAAATACTACGAAGATAAATTTACCCAAACAAAGGGCAATATTAAGAAAACATGGAGCACAATTTCAAAAATATTGGGATCAAAGAAGAGTTCAAATAACAAACCGACTCTCCTGTCTAATAACGATGGTCAGCTTTCAGCCTCTGATTCTGCTATTGAGTTCAATAGGTTCTTCTCTTCCATTGGGTCATCCCTTGCAAATGTTATTCCATCATCCAGTACTGATGTTTATGACTATCTTACAAGTAACTATCCACAGTTTCTGTACCTAACGCCTGCAAATTCCACTGATGTAAATGAGATAATCCTTTCCCTTAAAACCAAGTATAGCGCCCTTGAGGAGATACCAACTTTAATTTACAAAAAGCCTCTTGATCTTTAGCCACTGCTATTGCATTGCTCTTCAACAAGTCACTTGATCTCCAAACCTTTCCAGATATTTAAAAAAAAAGCGAGAGTAACCCCTGTCCATAAATGTGGTGATCTCACTGATGTTAACAACTACAGACCTATATCAATCCTGCCAAACTTGTCAAAAATATTTGAAAAACTAATCTACAAGCAGCTTTACTCTTATCTAGCCAAACACAATATACTTAGCTCTTGTCAATATGGCTTCAGACCCAAAAAAAGCAGTAATGATGCACTTATTAGTATGATTAACTTGATACATGCAGCTCTTGATAAAAATGAGTTCCCTGTTGGGTTATTTGTGAACCTGCGTAAGGCTTTTGACACTGTCAATCACCAAAACCGTCTTCTTAAATTACTTCATTATAGGGTCAGAGGTCACTCCCTGCAATACATCAAATCTTACCTTACTGACAGGCTCCAGTATGTTTCTGTGAATAATTCAATATCTCTCACCCTACCAAACAACATTGGTGTTCCTCAGGGCAGCATACTTGACCCTCTCCTCTTTCTCATCTACATTAATGACCTTCCGAATGCCTCCCAACATCTCAAACCAATTCTATTTGCTGACGACACAACCTTCTTTTATTCCAGTCCTGACCCCCTTGCTCTAAATGTCACAGTGAATACTGAGCTAAATAAAGTCCATCTTTGGCTAACTGCCAACAAACTCACCCTTAACATTGACAAAACTTTCTATATTTTGTTTGGCAATAAATCCTCAAATCAAATAAATCTCAGGATAAATAATACCAAAATTTGTAACAAATTAGATGGCAAATCAAGGGACCCAGAATGTGGAATGACGTTCCCAATCAGGTTAAAGACTGTACCTCTCTCAACCAGTTTAAGATAAAAACTAAGCACTACCTAACTAACTCGCTGTAACCTACCTTACCCCTGTAATGTCAACCCATGTCTGTTATTTTTAAACATTGCTGTTTGTTGACCAAATTGTATTTTTACTGTTTTTCTGCCATGTTCCCCTTTTTTTTATTTTTTTATTTTCTCAACACATTTTATGCTTTAATCTCAATTAGTATTAAGTTTTAGCCTTCAGTGTTTTTCCTGCCCGAAACGCTTTGCGTAATAGTGGCTTTAGGCATTGTATGTACTAGCTGTATCTATAAATTCATCAATATTTGTATCACGCCTTGTATGTATGTACTTTACCTGAATAAACATTAGATTTTTTTATTTATGTACATAACATCTGATTTAGAAAAGAAAGCCAAGTGATTTTAAAATATTTTTTAGCTATGTTTTGTATGTGGCACTGGAAATTCAGCTTGTTATCAATAAGAAGTTCATGGAACTTGCCATCTACTTTATTACCAATCTGGATATTGCCAATTCTTGATTTAAGAAAATGAGGGTTGTGTAAACAGCAAATAAAACTGGCTTGAGGAATTGAGACACATTTGGAATTTCATTTATGTAGATGAGAAAAAGTACGTAAGTAATTATGTAAAGAGGGCACCAAGCCGGGAAGGTTATGAAGCACCATTAACTATGTGGAATATAAAAAAAATGGTAAATATCACTACGAATGCCAATTCGAGAACAAAAGCCCATAAGGCAAATGATATCCCCGAGCAAAAATCTGCTATCACAATAATAACAAATTCTGCTTTCAGACAACATTCAGCCCTCTTGTTTAACTCCCTTAACGTGCTAAACATAATCTCACTCCACAAATTTTCTTGTGTCAATTACATTTACAAAATCCTGTTCTTAAACTCTAATCCTGCTCTGAAACTCTCCATGGACAGATGTAATAGGACCCATTATCACCACACCAGAAATAAATATCTCTCTGATATCCCCAGAGTCAAACTTAATCTGTGTAAACACTCTATGCAAATAAAGGGACCCAGTCTATGGAACTCACTCCCTAATGAATTGAAAAGCTGTCCAACTTTTGCGTCATTCAAAAACAAAACCAAAAAGTACCTAATCTCATCTGCATAGTTTTTTACCTTGTTGCTTTAAAATTGCACTGTATCTATTGCTACCCAATCTCCCTATCTTTATGTACCCAATCTGAACATCTTTACCAATGTAATCATTACTGTCGTCTTATATGTGCTATCAATCTGCTGTACAGTGTCTGTTAATCTTGTTTAAATTACCAATCAAGTTGTCAATGTAATCAACCAGAGCTTTAATATACCAATGTTCTTTAATATACTTACTATTCTCTCTCATCTCATTTTTTTTCTTGCAATGTATCTGGTATTATTTTATTAATTCTGCTAAAATTTACCTACTTAAATTTATCTGTTAGATTAAGGACCTGCCCGAAACGCTGCACGTACTAGTGGCTTTACAAGATTGTAAATACTGTGCTATGTATTCTCTCTAACCCAATGTACCTTCTTGTATATAAATAAATAAAATAAAATAAAATATCAAAGGTATCTGATTCATCAAGGATTCTATCGAGGGACAAGTGAGGGACTGTTGGGAAGCAAGACATACGCACCTCCTGTTAGTCAGGTTATTCGACAAGGATGTGTATGACCGTAAGAGAGACAATGCAATATGAACAATAAAGAGCAGGGAGGCACTCCATTAAGTGCCTATGAATTAAACATGTATGGCTAATACATAATCTCTTCAGAGCCAATTCTCACCGCTGCTTACAATGTAACGAAGACAGTAGCGATCACGGCGATCCTGTAGAGACAGGATGCCTGTTTCGACATACAGGCTTTGGGTAGGAGTCGAACGCAAGACACCAGGGCTGAAGAATAACCCAGTATGGTGCAGAGCATCAAGACAGCAAAGAGTAAAATGAGAAGCAGATGAGTAAGCACGACAACCATAATTGAGTTTAGACAGTACAAGAGAGGAGCGTGCTCGTATCAGCTCCCCAGGAAGTATAACTTACCTTAAGTAAGTTAGGGACCTTAAAACATTCAACTCAGAGGTAAGAGATATGGGGAGACCAAGACAAATGAGTGTTAAAGAATAACCCCATAAGTTTAGCAGAATCTATGCACAAGAGCCGGTCGGCCGAGCGGACAGCACGCTGGACTTGTGATCCTGTGGTCCTGGGTTCGATCCCAGGCGCCGGCGAGAAACAATGGGCAGAGTTTCTTTCACCCTATGCCCCTGTTACCTAGCAGTAAAATAGGTACCTGGGTGTTAGTCAGCTGTCACGGGCTGCTTCCTGGGGGTGGAGGCCTGGTCGAGGACCGGGCCGCGGGGACACTAAAAAAAAACCCGAAATCATCTCAAGATAACCTCAAGAAAAGGGGATTACCATAAAGCGACTAAGGGGGACGAAGAATGACCTACTTCCGAGTAAAAGTCAGAGCACAAGTTTTAGTTGTGGAGAACTTGATGCCATGATTGATTGTCCAGGACTACACGGCATCAATCGCAAGTTGAAGATACAGTTGGAGGAAAGGCAATTCATCACCTCGACATCGAAGTGTAAGATCGCTGACAGAGAGCTGAGAAGATGCCAGAGGAAAGGGAGTAAAGATGATTGAGGGCAACCAGGAAAATGAGCAAGTGCTCAGAACACTACCGTGGGGTACACCTTCGTAATGCCGAAAAGAGGCAGAATGGTACAAACCCTCACTCTAAAGGAACGATTAGAGAGGAAGCTTTGTAGGAAGAGAAGAAGATTACCACGAAGGCCAAAGTAACAGAGTTGGGACAGAATACAGTACGCCATCTCCAGGTGGTGTCGTATGCCTTTTCCAGGTGAAAAAAGGACAACAGCAACAACAGAGATCTTAGCAGCAAAAGCAGTATGAATATAGACCACCAAGTTCATCAAGACATCAGTCATGTTTTGACACTTGCGAAAGCCAAATTGAGAATGGGAGAGGTGGCAATAGTGTTCCAAAAACCACATTATACTGACATTGAACATACATTCAAAGAGTATGGAGACGCAACTCGTGAGGGCAATGGGGCAGATGTCCTTAGGAGCTGTCCCTAGAGACCCTGGTTTCCGAATAGGAAACCAGGGTCCAGGTTGAGGTGTTGGGAGGCATTTGGAAGGTCATTAATGTAGATGAGAAAGAGGAGAGGGCCAAGTATGCTGCCCTGAGGAACACCAATGTTGATGGGTAGGGTGGGAGAAATTGTATTATTCACAGAAACATACTGGAGCCTGTCAGTAAGATAAGATTTGAGGTATTGCAGGGAGTGTCCTCTGACTCCATAATGATGTAATTTAAGAAGAAGGTTTTGATGGTTGACAGTGTCAAAAGCCTTACGCAGGTCCACAAATAACCCAACAGGAAACTCCTTTTTATCAAGAGCTGCGTGAATTAAGTTAATCATACTAATAAGTGCATCGTTAGTGCTTTTTTGGGTCTGAAGCCATGTTGACAAGAGCTAAGTATATTATGTTTGGCTAGAAAAGAGTAAAGCTGCTTGTAGATTAGTTTTTCGAATATTTTTGGCAAGTTAGGCAGGATTGATATAGGTCTGTAGTTGTTAACATCTGAGAGATCACCACATTTGTGGACAGGGGTTACTCTTGCTTTTTTTAGAATGTCAGGAAAGGTTTGGAGTTCAAGTGACTTGTTGAAGAGCAATGCAATAGCAGGGGCTAGAGATCTGGAGGCTTTTTTGTAAATTAAAGTTGGTATCTTCTCGAGGGCACTAGACTTGGTTTTAAGGGAAAGGATTATTTCATTGACATCAGTGGAACTAGTAGGCTTTAGGTACAGAGACTGTGGATAGTTACCTGTAAGATAGTCCTTAACATCAGTACAGGAAGATGGAATATCATTTGCAAGGGGTGATCCAATGGAAGAGAAGAACCTATTGAACTCAATAGCAGAATCAGAGGCTGAAAGCTGACCAACGTTATTGGAAAGGAGTGTTGGTTTGTTATTTAAAATCTTCTTTGATCCCAATATTTGTGAAATTGTGCTCCAAGTTTTTTTAATGTTGCTCTTTATTTGGGTAAATTTATCTTCATAGTATTTAGTTTTGGCTCGTCTAATTATTTTAGATAGCAATAACGAGTAATTCTTTGAGAATTCTTTGGAGACTGTTCCTAGCCTATACTTCTTCTCAAGGTCGTGTTTTTTGTTAATGGATTTAAGTATTCCCTTTGTAAGCCAAGGATTGTTAAGTCTTTTGCTTGTGACTTGTTTTGTAAGAGATAGGACAGTGGGTGTTATAAAGGCTAAGAGTTGTTTGTAGAAAAGATTGCACTGCTAGGTTGATGTCCCCTATGTTACCTAACTCGGACTCCCAGTTGACATTATCAGCAGCAGTTATAAAATTGTTTATAGCAGTTTCATTGTGCAGCCTAAAGCTTAACTCCCTTGTCTCTAGAGGTGGTTTGCTAATGTTAGTTAAGAGAAATGTGGGGTAATGGTCTGTAGTGCTATCGGTGATTATACCTGAAGTAAGCGGAGAGGTTATGTTGGTCCAGATGTGATCTAGAGTCGTAGCAGTACTATCAGTGATTCTAGTTGGTCTAGTGATTAAGGGTATGAGGAAGCAGGAATTCATACAGTTTAGGAAGCTAACAGCAGTAGGGTGTTCAGGCTCGCAGAGGTCAATATTAAAGTCCCCTGCGATAATTAGATGGTTTTTGTTCAATCTGTTATCTAGTATTAGATTTCTAAGGTTTGAGTTGAATTCAGACACATCAGTGTTAGGAATTCTATAGACTGCACCCACAGACAGGACAGACTCGGCACCCTTGACTCTGAAACTGGTGAAGATATACTCCCCACAGCAGTCTCTAGTTCTAATTATTTTTAAGCATGTTAGTTCTTGGTGGTAGTAAAGAGCAGTACCACCACCTCTCTGCATTTGACGACAGTTGTGAATTGCCGAGTAGTTAGGCATGTTAAAGAGTTGAGTAATTAGGGAGAGGAGGGGCAGAAACAGGGGAGCGCACCTCATCAAGGGCAGCATCCAAGAGATAATTGAGGGCCAAGGGAATTTCCATATTTGGGACAGAGGACTTAACCACCGAAATGGGAGGGCGATTCAAGGATAGAGTCGGAGCCGGAAGGTGAGGAAGAGATTGATGCCTTTTTACCTGCTGGGGAGGAAGAAGAGGAGCCAGGCTTATGTTTTTGATATAGACAGGTGTGCCAGCAGCATCGTGCTGGGCGACAGCCGTTACAGTCTCAAAAGAAGGAGAACAGGAGCAGTCAGTATGAAGATTGCTGGGAGGAGGGACAACGACCTAGATGGACAGGTGATGTGGAGGGCCAAAATACAAGAGGGGAGGGCCGAGAAGGAAAAGAGGGCACAGGAGACAGGGAAGGAAGGAAGGAAGGAAGGAAGGAAGGAAGGAAGGAAGGAAGGGAGGGAGGAAGGGAAGGGAGGCACCAGACAGAGAACCAGGAGGAAGACCCTCTGGCCCAGAATTCAATAGAGCAGGTGAGGTGGTGGTGGTGGTGCCCAGGTCCATGGCCTGGAAACGGTTGTAAAACTGAGAAAGTGGGAGAGGGTGACAAGTGGAACGCAATATATGAGTATAAGACATGCCAGAGGAAGATAAAAGATGGCGTACTTGGCGTCTCACCTCAAGAAAATATAAATGATTCTGATGTTTCAAATTGAGGATGGCTTCCTCAAATTTGTATTGCACACATGTGCGGGAGAAGGTAGGGTGGGCATCACTGCAATTGATGCAGTGAGCTTGGGAAGAAAAGCACTGTCTTATAATGATCTGAGTATCCACACAAGGGGCATAGAGACACGGCATTTGTGCATTTGAAGCGACCATGCCCAAATTTCCAGCACCTATTGGAGAGGGAGAACAGATGCTCCTTCAGGAACATCTGGTACCAGCAAGAATTACGGAAGACGGAAGGGACTTACTATCAAAAGTGATTTTCATTACGCAAAGAGACTGGCCAGGATGACCACGAGGGAGGTCGAGTAACATCAATCTGGAGCATTGAATGGCCTTGAGTTTCAAGGATATGTTTACTATCCTTGTGACAATCTATTGGGGCAATCCCTATATATCTACATATATATATATTGGTGTATACTGGCAGCAGGTCTTCTTTCAAACATGTTTCATTGAATATGACCGCATATTCTGTATTTATTATTTTCTGGTTTAGGGCTTCTATCCCTCTAACTATTTTCTTAGCATCAGGGCTTAGTTGAAATAGGAGTTCTCCAAAACTCATTTTCGTACTTTTAAGGTGAAGAAAAGAAGTGATTTACTATAGAATGTATTACACTTATTTATACAATTTGCACAACGTTTCGAACCTCCATGGTTCATTCTCAAGTGAAGCGATTTTACAGGGCTGGTTGATTTTATACCAGCATTGGGTCAAGTGATAAGACAATAAAGGTGAAAACATGGGGGAATACATAAGGGATAAATGTGGGGTGAAACATAAGAACATAAGAATAGAGGTAACTGCAGAAGGCTTATTGGCCCATACGAGGCAGCTTCTATCTACATACAAAGATTAATCAAGTGTAATTGGCCTGTTATGTTGAACATTGTCTTCTGTGTTGGCATCGTTATGTTCTGGTCTTGTCCTTACTCTCATGGTGGGTAGAGTAAATAGTTCCGTGATTTGGGTGTTCATGGTAGGTTGTTCTATTCTTATGTGAATTGCTTCAAGAATTTGTAATCTTCTTGCATCTTGGGTTTTGTCTATTATACAGGAATTCTTGTTCAACATTTCTCTTGTTAGGGTAATGTCATGGGCTTGTCTCATGTGATTCCTAGGGGCACCGGATTGAAGATGGCATGCCAAACGCCTCGTCAGCTTGGTCGACGTCATACCTATGTACTTAGATTGAAGGTTACATCCTTCGTGGGGGCAAGTGTACATGTATACAATGCTTGACTGCTGTAGAGGGTTCTCCGTCGGCTTCGGGCTGTTTTTGATAAGGAGTTCGGAAGTCTTCTTGGTTTTGTAGAATATTATGAGGTTTATGCTTTGGTTAGGAGTAATGCTTTTTACTCCTTTACAGATTATTTCTTTCATTATTCTTTCCTCTTCTATAGGTTCACTGGGCATGATTGATTTGTAATATAATTTTATTGGAAGTATTGTGGTTTCTGTTCTAGGTTCTGGATTATACCAACGGTCCAAGTGTCTTCTCATAGCAGCGTTTATTTCCGCGTTGCTATATCCGTTGTTCAACAATGCCTGAGTTACTCTTTCAAACTCTCTACTCACGTTGCTCCACGAATATAAGCATTGAGAACACTGGCTTTGTATCTTTGGGGGCACTCACTTCTACCGTTCAGGCATAATCCTATGTTGGTGGGCTTGGTATATACGTTGGTGCTTAAGGGGCCATGGGACCAGGATTTAAAAAATTGTTGTAGGGTATTCATAATTTATTATCCTGATACATGTGAAAGGTGCTGCACCTAGGCCAAGTTTCAGCATCTCAGCCTAAATAGAGACGGAGAAAAAACAAAAAACAAAAAAAAAGACGAATTTTTCAACCATGTTCAATTGATTTCACAGCCCACAATTGTGAACCAAAATCATTTATACGACACTCAGCTATGACCTTACTATATAATAAAGATTTGCATGTCACATTATTATCCCAGATGTATTTAGTGCAATAATACAGATTTTATAAAAGTTTCCCAAAAACGTATGCAACAAAATGAGGTGTATCATTATTTATAAAATCAATAAATCTACGTAGATAAGAATAATGACATGCGTTTATAGAGGCGTAAACTCTACATATAATGTGCAAGTTTCATGTAAATAGAATAATAAATAATTATTATCCCAGATGTATGTCACATTATTATCCCAGATGTATTTAGTGCAATAATACAGATTTTATAAAAGTTTCCCAAAAACGTATGCAACAAAATGAGGTGTATCATTATTTATAAAATCAATAAATCTACATAGATAAGAATAATGACATGCGTTTATAGAGGCGTAAACTCTACATATAATGTGCAAGTTTCATGTAAATAGAATAATAAATAAAGGCTGTGAAATTTTATCTAGTTGTAAAAGTTGGAGTTGCGTAGCGCGCTCTCAAAGTTTACTCAATCTGCGGTCACTCGTGACTGGTGATTTACGCATTGCGGCCAGCTCGTATGGAGAGCTCGCATGCATCTAGCTGTCAATGCTTTTCTCTTGTTCGTTTGGTAAGTCATATTGCAGTACAAATAGCTAAAAATAGCATGTTCTGGGAGATATTGTGTGAGCGCGTCAGCATACATCCTCTCTCCATGAGAGACACGCACTGACTGCACCACCCTCGTGTCAGACAATAGAGTGTTGCCATTTGTGTGAGTTTATATTCATTTTATGCATAACATGTTATTTTCAACGCTATTACGAAAAATAAGACATCTACAACGTAAGATACAATACCCCGCGGCGTACTCACGGCGCGAGGACCAGATTCACGAAAGTTGCAGCGTGAAATTTGACTCTAATTACGATATTTTTCAAGATATCATTAAACGGTTTGGACCACAGTGTTGCCAGAACGTTGTAGTATTTTTCGTAATTTTTCGTAAATATTCCATTTTTCATCGGATTTTCGTTTACCATACACAGTCTTTAAGTCCAGTCGAGTTAAGTCCAAATTAGTCCAGTCCAGTTCTAATATTCTGGACTATCTTACAGGTAACTATCCACAGTCTCTGTACCTAATGCCTACTAATTCCACTGATGTTACTGACATAATCCTTAACCTTAAAACCAAGTCTAGTGCCCTCGAGGAGATACCAACTCTTATTTACAAAAAAGCCTCCAGATTTTTAGCTCCTGCCATTGCATTGTTCTTCAACAAGTCACTTGAACTCCAAACCTTTCCAGAAATTCTAAAAAAGCGAGAGTAACCCCTGTCCACAAATGTGGTGATCCCTCTGATGTTAACAACTTCAGACCTATATCAATCCTGCCAAACTTGTCTAAAATATTTTAAAAACTTATCTACAAGCACCTTTACTCTTATCTAGCCAAACACAATATACTTAGCTAATGCCAATATGGCTTCAGACTCCATAAAAGCACTAACGATGCACTTATTTGTATGATTAACTTGATACATGCAGCTCTTGCTAAAAATGAGTTCCCTGTTGGGTTATTTGTGGACCTGCGTAAGGCTTTTGACACTGTCAACCACCAAAACCTTCTTCTTATATTACAACATTATGGAGTCAGAGGACACTCCCTGCAGTACATTAAGTCTTACCTTACTGACAGGCTCCAATATGTTTCTGTGAATAATTCAATTTCTCCCACCCTACCCATCAACACTGGTGTTCCCCAGGGCAGCATACTTGGCCCTCTCCTCTTTCTCATCTACATTAATGATCTTCCAAATGCCTCCCAACATCTCAAACCAATTCTATTTGCTGACGACACAACCTTCATTTACTCCAGTCCTGACCCCCTTGCTCTAAATGTTACAGTGAATATTGAGCTAAATAAAGTCCATCACTGGCTAACTGCCAACAAACTCACCCTCAATATTGACAAAACTTTCTATATTTTGTTTGGCAATAAATCCTCAAATCAAATAAATCTCAGGATTAACAATACCCAAACTTGTAACAAAGTAGATGGCAAATTCCTTGGCGTTCTCATTGACCACAAGCTGAATTTCAAGGGACACATTCTAAATATATCCCAAAAAAGTTTCAAAAACTGTTGGCATTGTTCCTAAGATCAGATATTATGTACCACGCCCTGCCCTGGTGATGCTCTATTACTCTCTCATCTATCCTTATCTCAACTATGGTATTTGTGCTTGGGGTTCTACTACCCAAAATCATTTACGTCCTCTAATTACTCAACACAAAGCTGCTATTAGGACAATATCTAATTCTGGCCCCAGACATCACTCGGCACCCTTACTCAAATCTCTGAATATGTTAGATATTAAGTCACTGCACATCCTCTCATGTGTATTATATATATATATATATATATATATATATATATATATATATATATATATATATATATATATATATATATATATATATATATATATATATATATATATATATATATATATATAAAATGCTGAACTGTAATGTCAATCCTGACCTTAAAAGCTTCCTAGAAGGTTGTAACAGATCCCATGAGCACCACACCAAAAACAAATACTTATTTGATATTCCAAGAGTATGACTTAGTCAAACTAGAAATGTTTTACAAATCAAGGGTCCTCGAATGTGGAATGACCTTCCTGTGGTGTTGTGTGTTACTGAGGAAGTCTTGGTTGTGGGGTTGATATAAAGCCATTGCTTGATTATTGACTTTAATACTTAAACTAATACATGACTAGCAGCTTCCAAGCTGGTAGCGTCCTGTACGCTCCCTTGTTTACCTCTCTCTTGGCGTCTGACTCGCCGCACATAGAAAACGGATGGTACCGTTTTCTGTGAACATGACATCCCTCCTTTTCTTTAAAAAGAATGAATACAGGATGTCTACCATGCTTGTAGCACAAAGCAAAGTTATTGACACAAAGTAAGTTATTAACATATCAAGAGATATTGCATACATTTAACATTAATTAAGCACACAAAGAATTTAAACAACTTAATCTTTACCACAAAGGATTTCAGTGTTAAAAATACATATGCAATGTTAAACAAAAATGAAAGAAACTGTAATAGAAAGTTACAAAATATTGAATGAGAGATCTGCATTATTCAAACAATATTAAATTTAGTTTAGCATAATAAGTAAATACTTTGCATTACATAGGAACACAATTAATCATCAAATCGTGTAGGGCGTTTAACATGACGTTTAGGACGAGAGTCCCCAAATACAAGAACATCCCTCGATGAATTGTTTATTGAGTTATAACTCATTTTTTCTTTTTCCTTTGTACGACTTTGCACTTCATCATTTTCTACACTAGTTGGAATCACTTTGAAATAAGCCATATTGCGTGTTATACTATGATCTCTATTACTCGCTGTTACCATAGTTCCTTTTACACTAATCACTTTATATGGTTTTGTATCATACGGCATATCTAGCTTTCCTTCTTTTTTTTCTTTTTAACGAGAACAGTATCTCCAACCTGTTCCTTTGCACGTTGATCATGAGCAATTTTCATTTTTCCCTTGGCCAGTGCATCCTGAGCGAGACAATGACAGTGAGATCCTCATAGGACGTCCAAATAAGAGTTCGCCAGGCGACTTACCCAGTGTTCCATGTGGTGTTGCACGGTAGTTCCTGAGAAAAGCATACATAGCTTGTTTCCAGGATCGTCCTTCGGCATGAGCACAGCGTACCGCTTTCATGAGAGGTAGCATGAATCTCCCGACTTCTCCATTTGCTTGAGGATGTAGCGGCATCACACGGCGGTGTTTGAATCCAATATGCTCAGCAAAGTTGACGAAGTCTTGTCCATTAAATGGCGGTCCATTGTCCGTCTTGACAACTTCAGGAATGCCAAAGTTTGAAAAGATCTTGTCGAGTTTCGGGATGACGGCCTTTGCAGATGTGGAAGTGATGATTTCTACTACTGGATAACGTGAGTGATCATCAATGACTACCATCAAGTACTCTCCAGTTGGTAGTGGTCCGCAGAAATCCATCGATACTTCCGTCCATGGTGCAGCAGGTAGTGGTGAAGGTTGTAGAGGTGTTGGTCTTGAAGTATCCACTGCAGCTTGGCAAGGGACACAGGCATCATGCATGTCCTTTGCTTGACGATCAATGCCAGGAAACCACACCTTTTCTCATAGCAGCTGTTTGGTCCTTACAAGACCTTGGTGTCCTTGATGTGCAAGCTTCAGAGCACGTTGCTGGAGAACAGCTGGAATGACGATACGAGTACCTCGCAGCACGGTGTCGCGTTGTTGCGTAACACTTAATTCTGTCTGGATACATTCAAGTGCTTTGAATGCATCTTGGTCAACTCCTGAGGGTGGGATGCGTGGAAACTTTTTCTTAGTCAATGCATCCACTGTTGCTTGCAGAGTTGGGTCCTCTAGGGTTGCAGTACGGATTTCATCAAGAGTGAGAGCCTTAGGGACTGCATCACAGGTTACAGAGTGTACATATTCCTCGGACACTTGCTGATGCTTGGTGATGGTGAAACTGTTGGCAGGATGTCGATTGATGTAATCAGCAGGATTGCCTGCACCCGGCTTGTATTTCACCGTAAAGTTGTATGGTTGCAGACGAAGAGCCCATCTCTCAATGCGAGCTGGTGGTTTGGACTTTGGATTATTGAAGATGGTCTCCAACGGTTTGTGGTCAGTGACTATCGTGGTGAAGGGTGCACCAAGCAGATACACATTGAAGTGTTCACAGCCCCATACAAGAGCAAGAGCTTCCTTCTCTGTCTGACTGTATCGTTGCTCAACATCTGTGAGAGAACGGCTGGCGTAGGCAATTACTACTCTGGAATCTGGTTGATCAGGTTTGTGTTGGGCTAAAACAGCACCTAAACCAATAGGACTAGCATCCACCGTTAACTCAGTGTCCATTGATGGATCAAAGTACGCAGCAGTCGCATTCTCTACAAGTGAATCTTTCACAGCATCAAATGCATTTTGCTCGATATCGCTCCTGTACCATGATGCATTTTTCTTCAGTCACGTAGAGGCTTCGTAATGGTAGCAAAATCTGGAATGAAGCGAGAACAGTAGTTTGCCATTCCCAGAAAACTATGTACTTCAGTGGATGTTGAAGGAGGTGCAGCAGTCTTGATATCTGCAACTTTCTTAGGATCAGGAGACAGACCTTTGTCACTAAGTACATGTCCAAAGAATTAAATTTTATGTTGATTGAACTCACACTTAGCTCGGCATAGCGTCAATTTTTGTTCTCGTAGGCGTTGCAGTGTTGTACGAAGAGCTTTGTCGTGTTCAGCTTGGGTACGGCCATAAACAATGATGTCATCAGACATGTTGTCAGCATTAGGTATATCTTGCAATACCTGGCTAATGATGTGCTGGAATACCTCAGCAGCACTGTTAATACCAAAACTCAGGCGCTTGTACCTATACAGACCTCGATGTGTCGTAAACGTTGTGATGAAGCGACTCTCATCATCAAGTTCAAGCTGATGATAGCCCTTGTTTAAATCTAACTTGCTGAATACAGTTGCACCATTCAAGTGGTAGATCATATCATCTACAGTGGGTGTAGGATGGCGTTCACGCATTATTGCCTTGTTGGGAACACGCATGTCCACACAAATGCGTATCTCATCTGGATTCTTCGGCTTTGGTGGAGTGACAATTGGGCTTACCCATGGTGTTGGACCTGTTACTGGTTCAATGATATCTAGTTCCATCAGCTTATTCAGTTCGGCATCGACTTTCTTGTGAGTATGGAATGGTTGTCGGCGATGTGGTTGGGCAGCTGGAATTACATCTGGGTTGATATGCAGATGTACATTGCTATCAGTATAACAACCTATGGATTCAAATCGATCAGAAAATTCAGCAACAATAGCATCAACATTGTTTGCAGATTCCACTGCTACAGCATTAGAAAGCTGAAGTAGCCCCAATTTGGTTGAAGTCTTGTAACTGAGTAGAGACTCCTTTGCATTCCTAACAACATGGAATGTAGTAATGAGCATTGCACTCTTTGACTTAATCTCTGCAGCGAAAGTTCCAATCACTGGCAAGGCTACCTTTGAAGCATAGGCAGTGGCTTTGCCATTATAGTTCTCAAGCTTTGGGAACTGTTTTTTAAATATTTCATAGTGGCACTCAGCAATGGTGTCAATGTTTGATTCAGTGTCAATTAGAACTTTGAGACAAATACCAGCAATGTATACTATAGTCTCTGGGTTGTTTGGAAGATCATTCCATTCTGTGACTGATTGTACTCCATAAATGTAATCACATTCACTGTTATCTGAGACTGGTTGTAATGACATGTTGTCTTGTACATTATTAACATTCTGGATATGAGGTGCAATATTGTGTTTACCACCTCGACACCTATGAACTGATCCTCGTACAGTGCTTTTATTCACTGACTGTGGTTTCTTGAGTGCAGACCGACACATAGCACCAAAATGACCTAGTCTTCCACAATCATAGCACGTCTTACCTTGAGCAGGACAAACATTATCTTGGTGTGGGTAGTCTCCTCCACAATTGTAACATTTATTGTTGACACCCTCTGATGTGGGTCGTTGTGACTGCTTGAGTCTTGTTCCTTGACCCCAGTTGTGATGTAGTTCTCGGCTCAATTTGCTGTTAGGTTTGGCATGATATCTTCTGTGATCACGGTGTCCTCCCTGAACCTTACGTACCTCATCACTGTTAGTAACAGTGGCAGAACCGTTATTGGCACTGCACTCCATTACACGAGCATCACGTGCAGCATCTTCCATTCGACGAGCAGTATCCAGTATCTTGGTAAGAGAACTTTCATCATCAACAAGTTCTAGAGCTCTTCGACGGAGACGTGTAGATGTGCATGTTTCAATTATTTGCTGTTTGATTTCTTTGTCAACATCAGCAAACTCACAATAGGCTGCTAAACCCTGCAGACGTGTGTGGTATTGATCAACGGTTTCATTAGAGAGTTGTTTTGATCTCCTGAAATGCATAATTTCCATTGCAGTATTTTGTCTTGGTTTGAAATGTTCTGTTAATTTGGCTTTGGCAGTGTCATAATCTTTGGCACCACCAGTGTCTTTCAGTGTGTCAAAGATGTCACAAACTCTATCACCTGCATAATGAAGTAGAAAGGCACGCTTTCTTTCAGCACTTTTGATGTCAGAAATTATCAACATATTTTCAAACCTTTTAAGCCATTTGATCCACCTCTGTGGATCAAATGGCCACAGAGGTGGCCATTTGAGGTGGCCAGAGGTGGCCAAACCTGTCTGTGACCAGACAGGTTTGTCTGGTCACAGTCAGAATCAAATGCAGGAAACTCAGGTATATTTGCCATTTTTACTGAATAAATGTAAACTTATCACTTAAAATGTTCCTCAGAATATTAAACCCTTACTACACTGTATATGTTAGTTAAGAATTCACTGTAATTACTTTAATTTTGCAAAGCACACAAGCATTTTAATGCAAAAGTTCACAGCAGTGCACAATATAGCAGCAACTGACTTCTTACCTAGCCTTTGTGTACATGTGTTGTTCCTACTCACAGCAGCACAGCAGTTGTCAGCAGTTGGTACAGCAGTTGTCAGCAGTTGGTACAGCAGTTGTCAGCAGTTGGTACAGCAGTTGGCAGCAGTTGGTACAGCAGTTGGTACAGCAGTTGTCAGCAGTTGGTACAACAGTTGGCAGCAGTTGGTACAGCAGTTGGTACAGCAGTTGGCAGCAGTTGGTACAGCAGTTGGCAGCAGTTGTCAGCAGTTGGCACAGCAGTAGTCAGCAGTTGGTACAGCAGTTGGTACAGCAGTTGGTACAGCAGTTGGCAGCAGTTGGTACAGCAGTTGGTACAGCAGTAGTCAGCAGTTGGTACAGCACTTGGTACAGCAGTTGGTACAGCAGTTGGCAGCAGTTGGTACAGCAGTTGGTACAGCAGTTGGCAGCAGTTCGTACAGCAGTTGGCAGCAGTTGGTACAGCAGTTGGTACAGCACTTGGTACAGCAGTTGGTACAGCAGTAGTCAGCAGTTGGTACAGCACTTGGTACAGCAGTTGGTACAGCAGTTGGCAGCAGTTGGTACAGCAGTTGGTACAGCAGTTGGCAGCAGTTGTCAGCAGTTGTCAGCAGTTGGTACAGTAGTTGGCACAGCAGTTGGTACAGCAGTTAGTACAGCAGTTGGCAGCAGTTGTCAGCAGTTGGTACAGCAGTTGGCAGCAGTTGGTACAGCAGTTGGTACAGCAGTTGGCAGCAGTTGGTACAGCAGTTGGCAGCAGTTGGTACAGCAGTAGTCAGCAGTTGGTACAGCACTTGGTACAGCAGTTGGTACAGCAGTTGGCAGCAGTTGGTACAGCAGTTGGTACAGCAGTAGTCAGCAGTTGGTACAGCACTTGGTACAGCAGTTGGTACAGCAGTTGGTACAGCAGTTGGCAGCAGTTCGTACAGCAGTTGTCAGCAGTTGGTACAGCAGTTGGTACAGCAGTTGGTACAGCAGTTGGCAGCAGTTGGTACAGCAGTTGGTACAGCAGTTGGTACAGCAGTTGGCAGCAGTTGGTACAGCAGTTGGCAGCAGTTGGTACAGCAGTTGTCAGCAGTTGTCAGCAGTTGGTACAGCAGTTGGCAGCAGTTGTCAGCAGTTGGTACAGCAGTTGGTACAGCAGTTGGCAGCAGTTGTCAGCAGTTGGTACAGCAGTTGGTACAGCAGTTGCAGCAGTTGTCAGCAGTTGGTACAGCAGTTGGTACAGCAGTTGGTACAACAGTTTGCACAGCAGTTGGTACAGCAGTTGGCACAGCAGTTGGTTCAGCAGTTGGCAGCAGTTGTCAGCAGTTGGTACAGCAGTTGGCAGCAGTTGGTACAGCAGTTGGTACAGCAGTTGGTACAGCAGTTGTCAGCAGTTGGTACAGCAGTTGGCAGCAGTTGGTACAGCAGTTGGCAGCAGTTGGTACAGCAGTTGGTACAGCAGTTGGCAGCAGTTGGTACAGCAGTTGGCAGCAGTTGGTACAGCAGTTGGTACAGCAGTTGGCAGCAGTTGGTACAGCAGTTGGTACAGCAGTTGTCAGCAGTTGGCAGCAGTTGGTACAGCAGTTGGCAGCAGTTGGTACAGCAGTTGGTACAGCAGTTGGCAGCAGTTGGTACAGCAGTTGGTACAGCAGTTGGTACAGCAGTTGGCAGCAATGTTGTTGTTTGATGAGTTTTCAGCACTGTCAACACAGCAGAGTTCACAGCATGATGAAATTTGTAGCACGAAGTGTCGTTTTGTACACAAAACATCGGGTTTTGTACACAGCATCAAAGCGTCGTTTCGTACACAGCATCGGCACACATGGATCGCAGATTCCTTAGTACACGGCTTCAGTCAGCACAGCTTGGTTAGCACATAGCATTGGTTAGCACACAGCATTGGTTAGCACACAGCATCAGTTAGCACACAGCATTGGTTAGCACACAGCATCAGGTATGGTGCTCACAGAGAGCACGACTTCCTTCCTCCTCCGGGGGCGAGACCGCATGTTCTTCCTTGTGTTTTAAGCTGAACAAATACCTGCGTTCCCAGTTCATCCTCATCTCCAGTGTGGTGTTTGTGTGTAGCTGAGGAAGTCTTGGTTGTAGGGTAGTAATTTCCTCAACCTTGTGAAGGTCACGGGTCTTGTTTACGTTAATTCGTGGCCTTCCCTCCTTCTTTGCTCTGTGGATTTTCCGGGGCTGGAACTTTACTCTGCAAATGAAGAGAGAGTGGTCGGTGTCACAATCTGCGCTCTGGAAGCTGCGGGTCAGGTTGACGCTTCTCAGATTGCTTTGCCACGTAAGCACCAAGTAGAGTTGGTGCCAATACTTAGACCTGGGTGTCTCCAGGAAACCTTATGCTGGGGCTTGGTGTCGAAGAAGGAGATGATGATGCAGAGATCATGACGACACCAGAACTCCAGGAGGCGCTGCCCACTCTCATGCATCTTCCCAAACTGGTCCAAGTAGGAAGGCCAAGAGCTGTGATCCAGAACCAATTCTTGCATTAAAGTCTCCCAGGAAGAAGACTGGCTCTTGTTGAGGTATGTCTCTGAGAGTTAGGCCGAGGTCATCATAGAACTCGTCCTTCGCTTCGGAAGAGGAGATCAGTTTTGGTGCATAGGCGTTGATGAGGCTGGCCATTCCTGCTGCTGTATGAAGCTGAAGTTTGATGATCCTTGCAGACCCCTCCGTGGCCGGTACTATGGACCCTAACAACCTGTTCCTGATGGCAAAGCCAACGCCATGCTCCCTTACCTCTTCTGGTGGTTTGCCCTGCCAGTAGAAGGTAAAATTCTTCTCCCGTATGCTGCTGGTCGCGGGCAGACGTGTCTCCTGCAAGGCGACTATGTCCATCTGGAGCCTGCGTAGTTCATTGTTGATCACAGATGTCTTGCGGGCATTGTTCACTTCCAGTCGATCTTCCGAGTGATCCGGTGTCATGCTCCTTACATTTCATGTGCCCAGTTTGAAAGCTGGGTAGCTCTGTGTTTGTTTTCTTTTGCCTGGTGCATGGGTTGACGATCCGCTTATTGGATTGTGGCCCTAAGCCTCACGCACCCAGTGGAGCAGGTGGACCGTGGCGGGACAGCACCTTATTGGATGGGGGCTGCCCAGCTTGAGGTGGGCGACAGCTGTCCTATGAAATCGGATGATTTCTCCCAGAAGGCTTATCACCGGTAACTGTCGCTTCCCGTGTTGAGCCATCGCCAAGGAGATGCTGGAGTGTCCTCTCCAGGGCACAGGCCTGGGCAGTAATTATGGAGGATCAGCTGTTGCCCATGCAGCAGATCCACCCTCTCCACGCCACCGATGTGATCCAAGGGAAGGGCAGGCGCCGATATGCTTGGCACCAGTGTCGTCGCAGGAGTTGCCAGAATGTAGCTGTAAACAGCTGCAAACTGCCTTAGGGACTCCGACTCCGGATTTTTCCTCAGGGTTGACTCCCGAAGTCTTTCCCATGCGTGGGTTTAGCCACAAATAAATAAATAAATAAATAAATGTTTATTTAGGTAAGGTACATACATACAAGAGAAATTACAAAGAATAATTGATTTATAGATAGGGCTAGTACATACAATGCCTAAAGCCACTATTACGCAAAGCGTTTCGGGCATGAAAAACTTAAATGACTAAAGCTTAATACTAATTGAGTATAAAGAATAAAATGTGTTGAGAACAAATAAAAATAGAGATAAAAAAGGGGGTACATGGGTGAAAAAGCAGCACAAATACAATAGGTCGACAAACAGCGTTGATTAAAAAAAAAACAGACATGGGTTGACAATAGAGGGGTAAGGTAGATTACAGGGAATTTATTAGGTAGTGTTTCGTTTTTATCTTAAACTGGTTGAGAGAGGTACAGTCTTTAACATGGTTGGGAAGGTCATTCCACATTCTGGGCCCCTTGATTTGTAGAGCATTTCTAGTTTGATTAAGTCGTACTCTTGGAATATCAAAACTGTATTTATTTCTGGTGTGGTGCTCATGGGTTCTGTTACAACCTTCAATGAAGCATTTGAGTTCAGGATTGGCATTACAGTTCAGCGTTTTATATATGTATAATACACATGAGAGAATGTGCAGTGACTTAATATTTAACATATTCAGAGATTTGAGTAGGGGTACCGAGTGATGTCTGGGGCTAGAGTTGGATATTGTCCTAATAGCAGCTTTGTGTTGAGTAATTAGAGGACGTAAATGATTTTGGGTAGTAGAACCCCAAGCACAAATACCATAGTTGAGATATGAATAGATGAGGGAGTAATAGAGAGTCACCAGGGCAGGGCGGGGTACATAATATCTGATCTTAGAAAGAATGCCAACAGTTTTTGAAACTTTTTTTGATATATTTAGAATGTGTCCCTGGAAATTCAGCTTGTGGTCAATGAGAATGCCACGGAATTTGCCATCTAATTTGTTACAAATTTGGGTATTGTTTATTTTGAGATTTATTTGATTAGAGGATTTATTGCCAAACAGAATATAGAAAGTTTTGTCAATGTTAAGGGTGAGTTTGTTGGCAGTTAGCCAAAGATGGACTTTATTTAGCTCAGTATTTACTGTGGCATATAGAGTAAAGGGGTCAGGACTGGAGTAAATGAAGGTTGTGTCGTCAGCAAATAGAATTGGTTTGAGGTGTTGGGAGGCATTTGGAAGGTCATTAATGTAGATGAGAAAGAGAAGGCCAAGTATGCTGCCCTGAGGAACACCAATGTTGATGGGTAGGGTGGGAGAAATTTAATTATTCACAGAAACATACTGGAGCCTGTCAGTAAGGTAGGATTTGAGGTATTGCAGGGAGTGTCCTCTGACTCCATGTTACGGCCCTCTCGGGACGCAACGGGGTTCTTGCTCTGATGTCGTTAGAGGAAGATATTGGTATCCGTTCCCAAGCCAGTAGAGGCTATCAAGGGATGAGATCCGTGACGCAAGTAACTTAAAGGGAGTAGGGAAAGAAAGTTAAGAACTTAATATTATAATTAACACCATCACCGATTAAATATATAGAATAAAAGAGTACACAAGGGGGAGGGATATTAACACTTGACAAGGGGATTCTTCACAAGGTAGTCTTCTGCTGAAGACTCTGGATAATCTCAAGACTCTGGTAATCCTCAGTTAGGTGCTGAGTCCTTGGTGCTTTCTTCGTGGCCTCAAGACGTGTCCTCTGAGAACGCCGAGCCTACCCTGGCCACAGGTCAGCCACAACACAGGTCCACTGGGGGCACCGTCGTGGAGGCCGTCAACCACACGTCCAGCAGGTCTGCTGGCAGGTACTGAGCCACCAAGGCTGGTACGGCCACTCCACGAACGATAAAAGGGGTACGCCCTTGGCAGGAGTCTCGTGTGATATCACCAATCACCCTCCTGTCCTCAATACCCCAGTGGATTATCGTCTCCAACCGTCGGTCCCGGGTAAATCCTTCCACTGCCACTCCACTGGCAGGCTTAACACACCACAGTGTTCTTCCGGGGGGACGACGTCACAACAGCTGCAGCAAACTTTACTGTATGGAGACTGGCTGCCTCGGGTAGACTCACTCCACCTTCAACACAGTGGTCCCAGGTCGGCTCTGTAAACAGACACGTCATCAATAACTGGGACACTAATACACCACACTCACAGGCTCAGATACTAACGCCTGACGTATCCAGTCCATAGATGGCGCTGTCGTCGGAGCACCACCTCACCAGAGGTCAGGAGCGGCGGTGTTGAGCGCTGAACCAGACTGGAAACTGGTCCTCGAGGCCAGTACACGCTGTCCTCACTAGGTGTCGTCGTTCGTTTGGCGGGGGTTTCGGGAGCTGACCCACAGATGGCGTGTTTGTCACTGCTCCAGGCTCGGACGTTGAATCCGGATTCGTAACACTCCATAATGATGTAATTTAAGAAGAAGGTTTTGGTGGTTGACAGTGTCAAAAGCCTTACGCAGGTCCACAAATATCCCAACAGGGAACTCATTTTTATCAAGAGCTGCATGAATCAAGTTAATCATACTAATAAGTGCATCGTTAGTGCTTTTTTTGGGTCTGAAGCCATATTGGCAAGAGCTAAGTATATTGAGTTTGGCTAGATAAGAGTAAAGCTGCTTGTAGATTAGTTTTTAAAAAAATTTTGATAAGTTAGGCAGGATTGATATAGGTCTGTAGTTGTTAACATCTGTGAGATCACCACATTTGTGTACAGGGGTTACTCTCGCTTTTTTTTTAGATATCTGGAAAGGTTTTCCAGATACAAGCAATTTCAACAAAGATGACAAACAAAAAATAAAAATAAAATTGAAAAATCGTTGGAAAGGAAAGGCAGAGCTTAAGTACACTTTGGTAGTATGTGAGACTACAAATTATGTTCTGGTTATTCAGCTGATATCCCACAGTCATCCAGTAAAGAAGTGAGGTGTGCCTCAGTGGTTATGACATAAGTTTTTCCAGAGTCAGTCTTCCTAGCTATTATTTTACCATCGCGCACAAAACAATGTTTAATAGCAGGGGATCTTTTGCAGATTCCACGTAGTTTAAATAAGAGATTTTGTCTGAATCTGGTAAGACATTCGTTCACATAAACATTGGATTTCCTAGCGACTGCAGTAGTGATAAGGTCTGACTTGCGGGAGCAGCTATCTAATTTCACACGAATCTTCCTGTTATTTGTACTAGATGATTTCGTACCCACTCTATAAGCTGACTTAATGTCACTTGCTTCGATTGAATAATTCAACTTAGTACGCAATTCCTGGATCACGATGGCAGTACAGTCTTCTCTGTCAGTTTCATGGGGAAAATCCTGTGATGAGATGATGACAGAATCAAGGAGCTTAAGTTGGTCTGATTCGTCTTGGGTTGCATTGTGTTGCTGTTGTAGGGAGTTAAAATGGTTCTCTAACATTTGTAACATCTCTTCTTGGTTCTTAGAGGTTTGGGTATAGTCTTGGGTATAGTTGGGTAATTGTTTTATTGTGAAGACCTCCTGGAATCTCTTGTTGAGTTCTTCACACACCTCCTTGTCATTCTCTGTGTATCTGTTATCCCCTTTTCGCAGCTTCATCACTTGTTCCTTCACTGCTGTTTTCCTCCTGATGTGGCTGTGGAGCAGCTTTGGTTGGGTCTTGGCTTTACTCACGCTGTCATTTTCAAACTGTCTCTCTGCTTTCCTCCTCATTCTGAGGTACTCATTTCTGGCCCTCTGGTATCTCTCCATGCTGTCTGGTGTTCTGATATTTCTGTAGTTTCTCCGTGATCTTTTACTCAGTTGCTTCGCTACCTTGCATTCCTGGTTGAACCATGGGTTTTTCTGTTGTTTTTAGTTTTTCTCCTTTTGGACAGGAATAAACCTGTCTGCAGCTTCCTGGCATTTCTGAGTGACAAATTCCATCATGACCTGCACATTCTTGTCTCTAAGTTCTGTTTCCCATGGTATTCCCCCTGAGGAAATTCCTCATCTCGTCATATTTTCCTCTTCGGTAATTCAGTCTTTTTCCCTCCGATCCCATCCTTGGATAGGTTATCTCTACCTCCACCAAGTACTCAAAGGTCAGTACACTGTGGTCACTCATTCCTATGGGGGCTTCAACTTTGACTTCCCTTATTTCTGACTCATTCAGGGTGAATATCAAGTCGAGTCTAGCTGGTTCATCATTCCCTCTCACTCTTGTGGGTTCCTTGACATGCTGGCTCAGAAAATTCCTTGTTTCCACTTTCAAGAGTTTAGCTCTCCACGTATCTGCACCACCATGTGGGTCCCCATTCTCCCAGTCTATCTTTCCATGGTTGAAATCGCTCATGATTAAGAGTCTTGAGCCATTCCTGCAGGCAACTGAAGCTGCTCTCTCTATTATATTAATGGTTGCCATGTTGTTCCTATCAAACTCCTGTCTAGGTCTTCTGTCATTTAGGGGAGGGTTGTAAATGACTGCCACTATTATCTTAGGTCCACCCATTGTTATAGTTCCTGTTATGTAGTCTCTGAATCCGTCACAGCCCGGAATTTCCATGTACTCACCTAGTTGTGTTTGTGGGGGTTGAGCTCTGGCTCTTTGGTCCCGCCTCTCAACCGTCAATCAACAGATGTACAGATTCCTGAGCCTATTGGGCTCTATCATATCTACGCTTGAAACTGTGTATGGAGTCAGCCTCCACCACATCACTTCCTAATGCATTCCATTTGTCAACCACTCTGACACTAAAAAAGTTCTTTCTAATATCTCTGTGGCTCATTTGGGCACTCAGTTTCCACCTGTGTCCCCTTGTGCGTGTGCCCCTTGTGTTAAATAGCCTGTCTTTATCTACCCTATCAATTCCCTTCAGAATCTTGAATGTGGTGATCATGTCCCCCCTAACTCTTCTGTCTTCCAGCAAAGTGAGGTTTAATTCCCGTAGTCTCTCCTCGTAACTCATACCTCTCAGCTCGGGTACTAGTCTGGTGGCAAACCTTTGAACCTTTTCCAGTTTAGTCTTATCCTTGACTAGATATGGACTCCATGCTGGGGCTGCATACTCCAGGATTGGCCTGACATATGTGGTATACAAAGTTCTGAATGATTCTTTACACAAGTTTCTGAATGCCGTTCGTATGTTGGCCAGCCTGGCATATGCCACTGATGTTATCCTCTTGATATGTGCTGCAGGAGACAGGTCTGATGTGATATCAACTCCCAAGTTTTTTCTTTCTCTGATTCCTGAAGAATTTTCTCTCCCAGATGATACCTTGTATCTGGCCTCCTGCTCCCTACACCTATCTTCATTACATTACATTTGGTTGGGTTAAACTCTAACAACCATTTGTTCGACCATTCCTTCAGCTTGTCTAGGTCTTCTTGAAGCCTCAAACAGTCCTCTTCTATTTTAATCCTTCTCATAATTTTGGCATCGTCCGCAAACATTGAGATAAATGAATCGATACCCTCCGGGAGATCATTTACATATATCAGAAACAAGATAGGACCGCGTACAGAGCCCTGTGGGACTCCACAGGGCTCCACTATATATATATATATATATATATATATATATATATATATATATATATATATATATATATATATATATATATATATATATATATATATATATATATATATATATATGTAAAAGTTTGTGAGGGTACCACCTCTGGTGCCAATGTGGGGACCCATAGCCTCGGAGAAGAAAAT